>NW_017308564.1:132860-177632 GCF_000935625.1 Nanorana parkeri | reverse complement strand
ATAGATAGATATATATAGATCTATATATATTTATTTATTAAATGTAGATAAGAGTTTGCAGAGTAGAGAGAAGCATATGATTGAGGCAGTGTGTGTTGCAGGATCTGAGCATGTACTAAAGCTGAAAGAGAGAAAACACACAGACACACACCCCAACAGTCCAGACAGTCCCCTACCTGCAGCTTGGAGAGGGAGGAAGTGCAGGCAAGCTGAGAACCGCTCCTCCTACACTGCACAAAGGGGCAGGAGGAGTGAAGTGTCACATGCTACAGAGAGGGGACACATTAGGGGTGACAGCTCCAGCCACAGTGCAGCCTGACTGCTCCCAGCAGCAGAGAGAACAAGGAGCAGGGCTGACATTATAGCAGCTGAAGCAAGGTGTTGCACACAGGGTGATTAGGATGTGCCCAGGCACACCCGTACATACGCCTTTGATCTGCTCCCAAGTAATACAGCTGTGAATGACGCATGTGCAATCTATCCAGCAAATTGTTTTACATTTTACTGGATAGATGACACAAGTTTCATTACACTCCATGAACGATTACCAAACATTTGTGATGTAGAAGCTGAAAAATATTTTCCATAAAATGTAAATAATTAGATGCATGCAAAATAATGCAAATTAACCATACATTTAGCTTGTTTCCCTCCTTATCCATAGCTACTGAAAACAGGGCAGATTGTAAAGTTAAAGATATGGTTTGCACTAAAACATACAATGAAGGTGGATGTAATTCATTCTGAGAGTAAAGGCTGTGCTATTGCAAGAGACAACATGCACATTAATTTAACTATATGGAGTAAGTCAATGTACAAGCTGAGGAACATGTAAGGAACGATCTGTGGTATAGTAGTTTGTTTTAAAGTTAGGAACAGGTGTTTGAATTTATTTTGCTTTTGTATAGATCGCAGTACAGTTAAATCCTCTGTTACTATTTTATTTCTGACTGTGTCCCTATTTTGGAGACTTGTATACTATTTGACAGAGCAGGAAGTAAAGGGGAATCCCCCCAATGGAAACACAGACAGCACTAAAAACACATTTTCTAGTAGGCACTTAATATTGCTATAAAAGCTTTCCACAACGTCAACCACAATTTGCATTGCATCAATGGGCTGACAGCCCACACGAATGGCGCAATTATTTCACCCAATCCTGTCCATATTCAATTTATTTTTTTGACAACTACAACAATTTATTTAGGAATAATACAGGTGAAACTCGAATAATTAGAATATCGTGCAAAAGTAATTGCAGTAAGTGCTGCAAAAGGGGCCCAAACTAAGTACTGAGTAAATATGCATGCTTGTACTTTTCAGAGGTCCGATATTGTTCTATGTACAATCCTTGTTTTATTGATTGCATGTAATAATCTACTTTTTTGAGGTTGTGGATTTGGGGTTCTTGGGGTTTTCATGAGCTGTAAGCCATAATCATCACAATTATGACAAATCACGGCTTGAATTATCTTGCTTTGCATGCAATGAGTCTATCTCATATATTAGTTTCACCTTTTAAGTTGCATTAGTGAAATAAATGAGCTTTGCACGATATTCTAATTATTCGAGTTTCACCTGTACATGGTTTAGTTTTAGCAATTAAACACATATAAAAATAACATACATTTCCATGCAGCACTAGAGTGTTCGGGTTTTGCTTGCAACCTTGGCAATACGCACACTTGCCACTTACATTCCTCATTACAGCCACAGTCCTTGGTGCCTGGCAAGCTGCAAGGGAATTTGGCTGCAGCTTCTCAGACTTCCCATCTAATCAGAAGGCTAGGCAGGTGGTCACATGACCATCTGCCAAACTCCCTGATTCATTGCCGCACCCCTGCTGGAAGAGGTAAAGGACAGTTGAACAAATGTATGTATTAGTGATGTCCCAATACTAGTATAAGTATTGGGGCTCATACAGGGCATTTTCACAAGCACTTGTACTCATGAAAATGCCTCAAGTTTTAAGGCTGATACTGACCCTTTCAATTTTTAAACCACAGCGGGTGTCTGAGTTCCCGCGCTTGTGGGAACCTCAGACAGCCTGCTGTGGACCTGGCAGTAGCTGTCCTTGACTGTGCCTGTCCGGTACTATATCTCCTACTCCTTCCTCCTGGAGCAGGCACAGCCATGGCACACGGCACATACCGTGTTTCCCCGAAAATAAGACACTGTCTTATATTTTTTTTGGCTCAAAAAAACACACTAGGTCTTATTTTCGGGGTAGGTCTTATTTTTTTTTTAATGTAGAACAATCCAAAATTAATTCAAATCCAAATTAAATAATCCAAAATGGCAAAAGGTAAGAATAGGTTGATCAGGGCAATCAGGGGTGTCGTACCTTTCCAAGAGCAATTTGGCAACCATATGCTGGCCAGAATGAGCGAAGCGCGCTTTCACTATAAATTCCTCACAGGTGGAGTGCATTTGGTATCACTCCGCCTGTGACAGGAGCCGGCGCTATAGAGGAGGCATGCGGCTTATGCGGCTCTGCTCCCTCCGCTGCCGCCTCGCTTCCTCTAGCGCTGGCATCGCCGATTCTCTCCCGTGGCTCTTCAAGTTTTCCCTTCTGCCACCACCGGCCCTAGGAAAGGTCACAACTAGGTCTTATTTTCGGGGTAGGTCTTATATTTTAAGAATTCCCAAAAATAGTACTAGGTCTTATTTTCAGGGTAGGTCTTATTTTCGGGGAAACAGGGTAGAGCCTCTTAACCAGCACCTGCCCGTATAACTCTACATCCACCATTTCAGGCCGGCACCTGTCCGATGAGCATAGCCACTGCTTGCAGAGCCGTGGAGAGATCTACATGCTGCCCTGGTGAGATCGGCATGCAGCCTTGTGACATGTGTATTAAGATCTGGTGAGATCTGTATTTAGCTCTGATGACATCTGTATTCAGATCTTGTGAGATCTGTATTCAGCTCTGGTGAGATCTGTATTCAACTCTGGTGAGATCTTTATTCAGCTCTGGTAGGATTTGCACACAGCCTGGTGAGAAACTGCCCTAAAATCATTAGTCTGTACAGTTTTAAAAAATATATCACATGTCCCTTTAAGAAAAAGTATTGGTAATTGGTATGGACAAGTACCTGAGAGAATTTAGTTGTAACTGGTCTTGAAAAAGTGGTATCGGGAAATCCATTGTAAGTATGTATGATAGATAGATAGATAGATAGATAGATAGATAGATAGATAGATAGATAGATAGATAGATAGATAGATAGATAGATAGATAGATAGATATACTGTATATATATGTGTGTCTTTGTACTTGTGTTTTTACACCCTAATAAAATAGGCTGTGCACGCCCACGAAGCAGATCATTTCAAATTCACAGCTGCGCCTTATAAAATTTAGCAGGATAGCCTTAAAAGGTCATCTGCATTCTTAAAAAACATATTCTGCAGTGTAACAATCTGCTATGTACAGAACTGTAATGCAAATAATCCTTACAGCACTTGATGCTGCTCTCTATGGTTATTTTGCCTGTATATTCCCATCCTATGAGTTGTTCAAAACAGTAAATAAAAGTTCTAGTTCAACAAGATGTATAAGAATAGTATTGTGTTGTTTCTGGGAACTCAATTACTTTAAAAAGGTTGAGTGTGAAATTGTTTTCTACTTTTGGTATCTACTTATTTATTATTTTTCTTGAAGACACCCTGTTAGTATTTACTGTTGAGCATTTCTGCAAAAGTGGCCTCTTCTAAGTCAGAGTACTATTTCATGTGCTGCAATGATAATTTGCATTACGTTGTACTATTGCAGCTTTGAGTTGATGTTTTAACTGCTAATATCCAGCTCTCTTTCAAACTTTACACCTTCTTCCGATCAGGTGATAAAGGAGCAATTCCTTTATTACCTGAACTTTTTTGTTATAATTTCTCTGCCCTGGTTTAACCTTTGAGGTGACTTTGAGAAATGTATTTGGGCTCAGATATGTATTCATAAAGCATATGTTATCTCTCTCGAATGTTCTGTAAATTATACCACCACAACTAAAATGGTAATTGGGTCCATAATAACGTATTCAGCTTAGTCATTACATTACTGACAGCTAGCAATTATATAACAACTAATCATAATGTATTTTAACAGCAAGCACACACCTCACAACCCTAATAAATGTGTTACTTATGTGGGTGTCAAGTGTCAAGTGATTTTGAAAACCTTAGGGGTTTAGACGTGAACAGAGTAACTTCTGCTTCTCTGAAAAATGGGACTTCTGAAATTAACGTTAATATTGATTTGGATTAGAGATCCCGTAAACTTAGCACTTTGCTGCTCTATGACCAACACATACTGTATTAGATAACGTCTGAAAAGTTCTGCTTTATGACATTTTTATCCAAAATCTGCAATGTTTCTCATCTCAATAAGTTCTCAATAGGCTCAAATGTGATATATGCTCAACAGGTAGCACTTCCTCATACCTGCAAGCTCTTACAAATTTAGGTGATGGAACAGAAGTGAAATAAAACACATTCAATACAAAATAAGTGATGTAGAACAATGTAGTGTGATGCATAACAATGAGACAATGGGCCCAGTGTGATGAGATGTTAGGCAACCCTACAGGTATACAAGAAATGAACCTGGTAGCCTCAGCTTTCCCTGCACATGATTGAATATTTATATTCACTTCAACATTCTTTCCCCCATTTCACACATAAGTAGGCCCAGCCCATTGTCTTTAATACACTGCTCTTTATTCTCATTGGAAACATATTTAACCTACTCTTCTCTGTTCTGCAGTAATTCCTTCATCATTAACATATGAGGTGCACAAATCTCTGTAGATTGCTGTAAAGTACAGAGTCACAGTACTTTATTGTTTTTGCAATTGTACCCATAATTATATATATCTGGCATCCATGTAGCATAAATTCTTTTAGCGAGCAGTTAAGAATCTCTAGGGAGGCAGATCCAGATAGTATTACTTAATCCTATATATATCCATTGAAGGTACATTACTGCTGAGGTGACTGAGTTCATAGAGTGCCTAACTCTATTTGGGTAAAAAATTAGGCGCCCGTGGGAAAGTCTTTCATTAGCGCCCCCCACAAATCAATCCATAGTTCAATGCTCTAGACAAACTGTTCCCTTACTGATCCACCTTCAAATCCCCTCATTCTCCAGTGCTGCTTTGTTAATTTAGGAGCCACTTCTGGGCTTGTTTCAATTTTCAAGACATTGCCCCTTCTAATCTGTCATGGAGGAGAGACTTGAGTGATTTCAAGCCTACACTCCATGGTGGTTCCGGAAGGGTGCTGCCGCACCAAGAGAAAGGAGAACAGAAGCGAGTCTAAATCCACTGATCCACCATGGAGGCCCAACACATAGCACTATATTATACAGCAATACAGAATACCAACAACTATAGAGGACTATAAATCTCAGGAATACATTATATAGCAACGCAGAATAATATGAAGTTACATACTCTGTGTTGCTCAGTCTGAGGACGGCTGTGCGGAGTCTGAGGACGGCTATGCGGAGTCTGAGGACGGCTGTGCGGAGTCTCAGGAGTTGAGCTGCAACAACTATTCGATTTAGTAGATTAAAATCAACGATGGAAAACATTGTCAACGTTTTCCATCGTCGATTAGTCGGCTATCAATTTAATTGCCTGTTCGCGGCTCCACACACGAGCCGCACGCCGCTTAAGCCACGCAAGCCGCGCACGCTGAGGACATGCCTCTGCTCCTCTCCTCCCTGTGAGCTTCCTGACTCACCGCTGCCCGCTAACAATCAAGGGCCCACAATTCAGAAAGTCACTCAGGAACGAGCGCAGGTCAGCAGTCAGCCCATGTCCGGGCCGTTGGCCAGGAAGGCACAGGCAAAGGGCCAGATATGGCATGCGGGCCATAAAAGTGCCCAGGTCTGCCCTATAGGAACACAGGGGGTGATAGATGAGTTTGAATATTTGATTCCCCAGACAGTCCTCATCGGCTGTGTTCTGCTGCAGACTTCTGAAGTTTATCACTCCCAGTGTTCCCACAGGGCAGACCTGGGCATGTGCTGCTATGAGAGCCATAAACTGTACGTTATTACTGAAAGGAGGGAACCCCCCAACACCACCACCATGGGGAGAATCTAAACCTTTTTAATGTTCCTGTTTGAAAAAATATATATATATAACTGGTCGGTGGTATTCTGCATTGTGCCGCTGTATTATATAGCGCCACACTGCAGAACACCAGCAGCTATAGAGGAACAACAAATCCCAGCAATAATACATTAAACAGCCTGTATAATGTACTAATGCTGTGATTTGGTGTTCCTCTATAACTGGTCAGTGGTATTCTGTATTGTGCCATATAATCATTATACAGCGCAAAGCAGAATACCACCAGCTATAGAGGACTACAAATCCCAACAATAATAAATGATACAGCGCAATGGAGAATAACACCAGCTATAGAGGAATACATCAGATCCCAGCAATAGTACATGATATACAGTGCAATGCAGAATACCAGCAGCTACAGAGGACTACAAATCCCAGCAATAGTACATTATTGCATAATGTACTATTGCTGGCATTTGTTGTATTCCTATATAGCTGCTGGTATTCTGTATTGTGCCGTATAATCATTATACAGCGCACTGCAGAATACCACCAGCTATAGAGGACTACAAATCCCAGCAATAATACATTATACAGCACAATTCAGAATAACGCCAGCTACAGAGGACTACAAATCCCAGCAATAGTACATTATAGTATAATATACTAATTCTGCAATTTGTTGTATTCCTCTATAGCTGCTAGTATACTGCATTGCACCGCTGTATAATGTACTATATTGCACACCACACATTTTTTCTACTTCCACCGCTCCAAGCTTGCCCCCCATCACTGGAGCTTTTTTTTGTTATCCGATTAATCGAACTTAATAATCAGCTAACAAATTTATTTTGAAAATAAGTGTTAGCTGCAACCCTACTCAGGAGGTCGGATTATTATTTTTAATAAGGTTTTTGTTTTTTTTACTTTTCATCAGTTTTTTTTTTAATTTTAATTTCTTTATTATGCAGCCTTCTGATCTTGGTAGGACACCCTGTAGAGCCCGCACTGAGGCTTGTACAAATAATCCAGGGCCAGGCAGGCATATGCACGTCTGAAGGGATGAGGGGATGAGGGGATGTCCTGTTTGATGAAATATCGTTGCCAGTGAACAGCTCTCCTCCAGCGTCCAGCCGTCACCGATGTTTTATCAAACAGGACATCCCCGGCATCCCTTTAGATGGCCAAGCCTATCTGTGGATGTTCTTCAGACGGCAGCTCGGGAGCACATTCCCCCCTCTGCTCCCTCTCACTACACCACTGCCAGGACCCTCTGGGGGGGGGTGGGTTTGGACACCCCTACCCCCCCCTTATCTACGCCCCTGCCCTCACTGAGTAAGAAATATAGCTCTACAATAAGCAAGACTAACTTTCCTGCTGAATGGAGAGCTCTAGTTTTGACTCAAGAAAGGAAAGATTAGTTAAATGGCTAATGAGAGACCCTTACATTAACCCTTCATCTTCTATCTTTTCATTGTCATCTTTCAAAAGCTCACATTCATTCTCTTTTACTAGATTGTTCTCTACTATATTCTACAGATTGCATTTAAACCTAACAGAAGTTAGATTTACTCATATAAAGTTTACCAGAACTTTAAGATTAGCTCCACTTTTGTTGAGAAAATAAATCAATCCTCTCTGGGTGATCTGTGTACATTACAAGGATGTTATCAAACTTTGTTGCAGTTTTCTACCTGCTTCTGTTCAGAAGAAAAAGCTGTTTGTTGCAACATGTCCTTTCCAAACCGATTCCTTAATGGGAGGGTCTGGGGTCGTTACAATCAGCTGGTAGGCTGTATGTGTTGTAATAAGGAAATGTGCAGTGTCTGCACCCCTTTAGCAGTAAATAACCCTTAGGGAGTATCTCACCAAAAATGAGATTTCTTTTGTAAAGGATGCCAAAAAGTATACTTTCTGGGAAAATCAGTCAGCCAATCACAAAAGCAGGAAGTGACATTTCTGGGGGCATTCTGTGCACCAGCTGTGTACAAAATGCCTCCAAGTCACCATATCACATTTAATTTTTTTGACAGATTTATAACATTACAGCAGCTACAGTTTTAAATGGATGGGTAATTTTAATAACATTAACCACTTGCTGCCCGGAGCAATTTCTTACATTTGCACACACATGATAAAATCTGAATTTGTGGCTAAAAAACCGCTCCTAACTCCAAAACAATTATATATTTTATGAAAGCAGAGGCCCTGTAGAATAAAAAGATGCTAGTTGCATTTTTTTATGCTGCACGGTATTTGCGCAAATGTTTATCAAACAAGTATTTTTAGGATAAAAATACACTAAAATAAAATTAAGTGCACAGAAACAGAATATAATTTATATTTTTTGATACAATATAAAAGACGGGGTCACAATGAGTAAATAGATACCAAACATGTCAAGCCTTAAAATTGTGTGCGTCAGTGAAACCACAAAAATCGACAATAACCAAAATTTCCCATAGGCGACGCTTTCAATGCTTTTACAGTTTATCAGTTTAGCACTAACAGTGATTAATGGGCCTAGAATTATTGCTCTCACTCCGACGCTTGTGGTGATATATAACAAGTGTGGCACAATTTTTGTTTTTGCACGTAGGCGCATCCGACGTGTGTTTGCGTTGTCTGCTTCATTAGCATCTTTTTCTGGCTATCGGAGTCAGAGAATGTGCCCAGTAACACCGTAAGTGATGTAATGAACATTGCTTCTGGGTCCAGTGTTTGGAGGAGAGATCAGTGGCTGGAAGCCGCTGATCTCTCCTCTGATCTATCAGGGGAGACCCTCCACGCTGGTCCCTGGTTGCCACGAGGGACAAATGAGCTTGAGAAGCCGACGGCGGCAATGGTGACTGCAGAGGGGTACACGGCACCGCACCGTACAAGTGATCCAGTGCCTGTATAGATGCCCAATTGCTTGTATTTAAACATCAATCGCCTGCTGTTTAAAACGGTATAACCACTTCCAGCGGATAACGTATGGGAGAGGCCATTGCTGACATATTTTTTTAAGATGCACAGTGACCTACAGCAAGCATGCAGTTCAGACTTTTCAGTTTTCCTTGTTTCCATGTTTTTTTCTGGGCGAAGGACAAAGTAGGTGGATCTGAGGGTAAAAGCCCCAGAGCCTACAGATTTAAAATCTAGGCAGAACTGGTGATACCCATTTTTCTATTCTGCCAACTTCATTTTAAATAATCACATAACATCAATAATGCACCAGCCCTATGAAAGTGACATAGTAACCTAGCAGTCAAATTATTGTAACACGCAAGGACATAAGCCTTCTGGGTCAGGAGCTTTGCATATCTGAATCCATTTCCTGCTTTAGGCAAGTAACTTTCTTATCTCTTGAAAGAAACAACATGCCAGACTTTTTCACTACATGTTTAGCAACATGGATATGAGTAAGCTTTCTCAAGAGCATACCTTATTTTTAGTCTCTTCTTAGTCCCATGATCCTTTATTTTCCATTTCTACTTAAGCTGGCCATATACTAATAGATTTCCAAATGAAAGATCTTTTTTTACCAATGAAAGATCTTTCTTTACCACCCAATTATGCCATCAGATGAATGTCAAACTAAATTTCATTTTATTTTAGCATTCAATTTGGAATGAATGGGGTTTCCTGAAGGAAAGACACATTTACTGTTAGACTTTTCCATCCTGCTCTATCGCATTTTTAAACCACTACAGTGAAAATCAATTGTCGATTTGACCCCTTTATCTAATAGAAATTCGAAAGAAAGATCTTTTTACGAAAGTTCATTTGGGAATCTACCAGTTTATGGCCAGCTTTGTGAAGACACTGGAAAGATGTGTCTGTTATTCTTTAATGTGTTATAGAATTTATAGGTAAAATGTACAGAAATAGGTAATTATCTGATGATTTATATGTTACCAGTGATTACTTTTTCTAGGGAGATCAAGGGGGCTAGAAGTTCAAATTCTTACTTAATTTTTCACCTCTATATTACCATACAACACTGAGGACTATACGGTTGACTTTCACTAACACTACTGACCCATTAATGTGTATCCTAATAGTTGTTCAAAAGTAATGCTGAAGTTGGGGTGCCTTGATTGCAAAAAAAGTATAGGTAGCTTAAAATAAATACCAGTCACTTCACACAGATTCTTCTGTTCAGCTTTTCTTTATAAAAAAATTAATAATAGTGTCTTTGTACTGGAGTTTATTGTTGTGTAACATCATTTTAATATCAGAGTAAAAAAAGTGAAGCTTAGCTGCTTGCTAAAATGTTTTTATCACCATATCTGCAAAGGTTTATTGTATCATAAACTGAATGTATCCATTAAAGGTTCTCTGTTTAGGAATAGGTATGTGAACTGTTATTGTTAACTGAGTCAAGAATATGTTGAACAGCTCCACTACCAACATATGGCTTCAAGTTAATAAAA
Source organism: Nanorana parkeri (assembly GCF_000935625.1). NCBI lineage: Eukaryota > Metazoa > Chordata > Amphibia > Anura > Dicroglossidae > Nanorana > Nanorana parkeri. The sequence goes on along the minus strand of NW_017308564.1, from coordinate 167,139 downwards.
CTAATGCTAATTTTAAAGTAAATGAGGTTTAGAGGTTTAACTTTTATGGTTTCATTATTTTCATTCTATTGAAGTGCATGTTGCTTCTTCCACCCTTTACTTCTAAAAACATTAATCTCCAAATATGGTGTGCAAATATACATGTGAATCCTCATCTTATCTTAAGTGGCAATATTATTTAAATTTTTTTATGAAGCTACCTAGGGCGGACTGACCGTTCGGGCAGTCGGGCACAGCTCGAGAGCCCGCATCCATGAGGAGGCCTGTGATGGCTGCCAGCTTGTCATGGTCTTTCATGCTGTCATGATCATGCCTAGTGATTCCATCCTCCAGTATTATAACCCTTGTTCTGGCTGAGGGCGGCAGATGGGGAGCTCCGTGGCTGCCTGTCAGTGACAGGAGCTTAGCACACTGATGTTTAGGCAGACGGAGGGCACCTATATGTAAATACCAGGGGGCCTGGCAGGGGACCTTACACAGCCTTAGTGCAGCAATCTAGATTCTCTAGTGTTTTATCTATTCCAGAAAGGACAAATGGTGAGAAAACACCTAGATATATGATAATATGTGGTCTGGTGTTCAGAGTAAAAAGAAATCTGCCACAAAGCACAACACAGGCAATGCTCTGATGAAATAGATCTCTGGCTCTGGAGTAGTGTACACTAGTTCTGATCAGTATGTGGACCATGTGTTGAGGATTCCATCAGTACTGGAAATATGGTGAGAATCCAGCATTACAGTGAAATTAAATTTGTTAGGAGGTAAAACGCTCCATCTGCTTGATACTTGCAATTTCTATTTTTGCATGCACGGTGCACTGTACACTCCCAACCCACTCCACTTGCCACTTACATGTGACTACCAGGGGGCCTGGCAGGGGACACCTTTTGACAACCCTAGTGCAGCATCCCCAAGCCAAATGGGGATCCCTGAGTGCACTGCTTTACCAAGTTCTGCACAGCACACTCAGGGTCTACCAGTACCAATGAGGAATGAGTAACGTCTGCTCCACACAATGCTGACACTGCTTTTTCCACTACTGACATGTATCCAAGTCAGGAAAAACAGTAAAATCCTGGCTCTGATATCTGAACACTGTAAATTACTACTGACTGCTGCACTGTGTGCATTACTGACTACTGATCTCTGAACACTGTGCATTACTACTGATGTCTGAACACTGCATTACTTATTACTGATCTCTGCACTCTGTGCATCACTGACTACTGACCTCTGCACTTTGTGCGTTACTACTGATCTCTGAACTCTGTGCATTGCTGACTACTAATCTCTGAACATTGTGCATTACTACTGACCTCTGAACACTGTGCGTTACTTACAACTGATCTCTGCACTCTGTGCGTCACTGACTACTGACCTCTGCACATTATTACCAACCTCTGAACAGTGTGCGTTACTTACTACTAATGTCTGCACTCTGTGCATTATTACTGACCTCTCTGCACTATGTGCGTTACTTACTTCTGACCTTCTCTCTGTGCGTTTCTTACTACTGAGCTCTGCGTTTCTTACTACTAAGATTTGCATTATGTACTACTGAACTCTGTGTTATTGACTACTCAATTCTCCGTTATTTACTACTGAACTTTACGCTATTTACTGCTGTATTTGCCACATTTATTATTACTGACCTATGCACCCTGTGCATTTATTACTGCTGTGCATTTATTCCGGTCTGAGGTCTGCTGTGTGTTGGTTCTGGTCTGAGGTCTGCCATAAGCTGGTTCTTGTCTGAGGTCTGGCATGTGTTGGTGCTGGACTGAGGTCTGCCATGTGTTGGTGCTAGTCTGAGCTCCGCCCTCCCGGTTTGCCCTGGGGCCATTGTTGCTGAGACAGAAAGTCATAGGAAACTAATGGGGTACTAATGCAAGAAAAATTGTCTTAAACTCTATTCAGCGAAGAGCAGTTCTTTTTAATAAAGCTTAAAATGAAACATGACAATTACAAAACAGACATGTATGCCGTGTTCCAGATTTTTCGTTGTAATTGGTGAGGGTGCTCTCCGCACACCTTTCAGCAGTCCCGGCCAGTAGAGAAGATGTGCTTGCAGTAACTCCCACGGATGGCACCGTGTAATGCACAAAGTAGAAAAAGTAGGTTACCAGCACTCAAAGTACTAACTACATATATACACAAACAGTACAGCACACAAGGACAACAAGACATATCAACATGAAACGTGAAAACCAAAAATTCTTTATTTCATTCACATTCTTTCAATATTGTATTATTATTTGTTTATGTTTCTTACTGGCTTATGCATATTATTAATATCTGTTTTCCTATACTGATTCTGATCCAAATGTTATATGTGATTATACTATTTCCCCACTCTGAGGTTATGGTGCTGCGCCTGTGTAATGATAATACTTGTACGCTTGCTTTTTCCACACTCAGCCGATATACCGGCTGGCGCATGCGCACTAGAGTCGTGGAGAATTGTATCTCCCCATCACCCTGGTTACTAATGACGTCTATCGTATGTGACCAACCAGGACAGAAGGCGACGCTGTGTATACCACAGAAGGATACCGGATCGCAACATTGCCTCACATCTTCTACATTATTAGCAGATCGCCATGATGACAGACATTACACCGCCGCAGCTTCCATCCTAAACCTCAGACTGGAGATAATAAGCAGTAAGTGACATAAATAGTTTATATGTGTGCTTTTTAAACATGATTATGTATTTTAAAAATGGCGTTTTTCCCGCCGTTCTGACATCACTGGGGGGGTGTCTATCGATAATTGGTTCACATTACGGGGTATATATGTGGTGTGTGGACACCATCACATTGTCACATCTTTTGCCCTGAGGAAGGGACCCTGCGTGGCCCCGAAACATTGGATGTTTGACTATTGTGACACGTATGTCCAATAAAAAGGACTTATCTATTTTAAATTACTTTGAGTGCTGGTAACCTACTTTTTCTACTTCCAGATTTTTCGTTCTTACGGTTTTCAGGTTTCAGGTCCGAACACTGTTTCGTTTTTTGGATTTAGATCTTTTGGAGTTTCGTTTTAGTTTCCATTGGGGTTTTCTGATTGGCCAGAAAACAGTCATGTGCCTGATTTAGTAGAGCATTTAATTAAAAGAAAACTCGGATTCATTTGCATTCGCCCTCATTGGAATTCGGACATTTGGATGAATGTAAACGTCCAGATTCACAAAAGTGTGTCAGAATTTGCATTCAGAACAAAATGAAACTTACATGTCTAATAGAAAATTACTTTAAATAATATGCTTGGGGATACCCTACATCAGGGCTCAACATTTCAGGTCCTGGGCTACTAGCCAGGCCTTAAAAGTTACTCGCCACCAGTTGCCCTGCCTAAGCCCACTGCAGCCTGTCCTTCTTGTGCACAGATGTACTGAGAGTACCTGGGAACAAACAAATCATTCTCTTGCTGGACCAATACCGGGCATAGAACAAATACACACCGCACAAAGCAACACACAACACACTGGGCATAACACAAACAAACTCACACAAGGCACAACGCGCACACAGCACAATGCACAGGGCACAGGACATTACACATACAGCCACTGCACAACACACAAGGCATCAGGGATGTGCAGTAAGGTCCGTGCTAGGTGAGGCATTCCCCCGCCCCGCCCCCCAGCCCACCGCTGCCCCGCCCCAACCTGGTCACCAAGCCAGGCTATTAGCTACCAATAGCTATTTAATATGCTGCACATCAATAAATAGATGTTTGCTTATGAATATGGAGTGCCGGTGTCTTTATCTTAGCTATCATTACATTGGACCCGTGACTTTATCGGACTGCCAGTGGCATGTGCAGAACTTGGCCATGCACACAAGTGCACTGTGGGATCAGGTCCATTAAACTCTTTGACCAACGCAGCGTACATAAATCTCACAGACCAATGGAGTTTAACATCAGCGGCTCCAGGTCTATAACTTTTACGGACTAATTATGAAATCATAATGATAAAACGAAATTTGATTGGAAGTAAATACAGTATATTTGTGTTATATCTTATACAGTTTATGTTAAATATAATACTTAAATATTTATGTAGGGAGAGAGCAAAAACACATGGCCCCGCACACACCCCCAGAAGTCCGATAAAGTTATGTGTCTGATGGAATGATAGAACAAAGGACCTTAATATCTGTAAAAAATAAGTCAAGGCAACTGGACTTACTATATTTTTATTGAAGACGTTTCACTGGTCATCCAACCAGCTTTGCCAATTCAGAATGACTTGTGCATAAATTCTATGGGAATAAATATGGTGAATGTTGCTCCAATCCATGTAATCTGTTAATCGCAACCAGGTGTTGATTGCATTTGCATAATAACTTAAGTTATGCAAAAGAAATCAACACCTGGATGAATGAGAACCTTCACAGACAAAGGACCTTAATAATAAAGATGGCTGCAGTCATGTGGCCATCTTCAACATGGGAAGTTGCACGGCTGTAAGCAGCAACATACGGGTAAGCCATCTGGGATCCTTCCAGGAGTTGGGTACTCGGTCCATGACCGAGTGCCTGACTCAATGGCTTAATTTCCACTCGCCCCCTCGCAATTTTCACTTGCAAATTGCGAGGGGGCAAATGAAAATATTGAGCCATGCCCTAAACGTGCACATGAAGTGAGACGCCTGTAGGATGTACACAAGCAAACGTGACATTCAAAAAAGAAAAAAACAAAAAGCATTTGCTGGCAAATAACACTTACCTATCAACTTGAGTGTTTTGTAAAAAAAAAAGGCATGGGAACCCCCCCAAAATCAAACATAGGGCATGGGAAGCTGGGCACTGCCCTGGGTGACATGTACTAATGCAAAACAAATTGTTTAAAAAATTCTGTTCTGCAGGAAAAGGTTATTGTAATAAAGCATACAGTGAAACATTAAACATGCAAAAAAATCCTTTAAAGGAGAACTATGAGATGAGTGATTTCCACTCACCTCATAGTTCTAGCCAACCTGTGACAATAAGACTGTCACAGATCGGCTCAGTAGATCGCGAGGTGAGCGAACACATACCAGGTTCCCTCCCCTCTCGATCCTGTCACGGCTCTCTGCCGTGACAGGGGGAGGGCTGGATTCCCCTCTCCCCGCTCCGATCTGCGACTGGCGGAACGGACGGGGGAGGGGGCGGGTACAGCTGGCTCTGCCTCTAGATAGGCAGAGCCAGCTGTCACTCACGCAGCTGGGCAGATCCCGTCATCTACATCGGGATCCGCTCCGGCTGCGGCGTCTCAGTATACCGCGAGCTGTAGCTCGCGGTATACTGAGCTTAGGGTAATGGGAGGACGCTAGTTTGTGTCCTCCCGTTACCCTAAGGAGAACTATGGTGAAAAACACTGACCCCATAGTTCTCCTTTAAACAACATGCCTGGGGATGTGTAGGATGTACAACTTACATTGCACTACATTTACTTTAAAACTTGCATTCTGAAAAGAAAGAACTTTCATTTGAGGTACAAAATAGAATGAGGACCATCCCCAAAATCTATACCAGGCACTCATCAGGGTGAGAATTCTCAATTAAATAAACATAGCCAAGCCTCCTCCATACTTCACTGTAGGTAAGGTGTTTTTTTTTTTCATATGTGATCATAATGCTGACGTGACTTGTCAAAATAGCTCCAGTTTTATCTCATCTGTCCAAAGAATCACTGTGGCTTGCCAATATGCATTTTAACAGTTTTCAGCCTGTTTTTTTTTCATGTAAAAAGACTTCCCAGGTTCAAAAATCGATAGATGGTGCAATTGGACGATGATGTACCTTGACCTTGAAGTTCAGCTTCAATCTCTTTGGAAGGTTTCCTTGTCTCTGTCTACTAATCATACTTTCTTTCTGTTTAATCTGGGATACATTTTTCTCTTGCAGACATGTCCAGGAAGGTTGGCTACATTTCCATAGATCCTAAATGTTTTTATAACTTTTGCAACTGTAGTCACGGGAACATCGAGCTGCTTGAAGATGGTTTTATAGCGTTTACCTTGAACAACCTGGTGTATAATTCTCTTTCTAATCTCCTCAGATAACCATCTCCATTTCTTTCTCTGAACCATTCTGGTTCAGTGTGGTGTACACTATAATACCAAACAGCAGAGTGACTACTTTTCTCCATTTAAATAGGCTGACTGACTTATTACAATATTTAAGACATGTGTGATAATATTTACAGAAAACATTTAGTTTGCAATAGCACTATAAACAAAATTTTTATAATCTTTTTTAGGTATGCAGACACATTTGTCCAGGCTATTTTAGAATATCTTTATAGAATACGTGATCATTTATCTATTTTTATTCTTTCTTTGCTTTACTCTATGGCATGCCAAAGGCATGCGGCTATACATAAGACATCTGTAGACTACAAAATTTGTGGAACATTACTTTTCTTCCAAACACATCTAAAGACTATTTGTTCTTCTCTTAATAAACCATGGTGGTAATAAAAACATGTATTTATTTATGTGTTTTTAAAAAATGACTGTGTTATAGTATTGACTGTGTTATAGTTATAAAAAATGACTGACTGTGTTATAGTATTGTTATAGATACAATGTTGTAATAAAATAGTAGTAATTAACATGTTATAAAAGGAACATTTTGCAATAAAGTAAATAAAGAAAATCTACTAATACATTATTTGATTTCATTAATTAAACTTTGAATACAACTTCTCAACTCTTTGCAAATCAAAAAGTTCAGAACAAAAGTTTAAATATTTGCCTATGAGTTCACATTACTGACGTTTAATAAATCTAAATCTAGTTTTAGCCCTTTGGCATTTAATCCCAGTCTCACATTTATGTAAAGTCTAAGGAAATCTCATTGCCTAAACAAACATTATGAATAACATTTGCACAAGGAAGAAAATTACTTTGCTGACATATTTGCATCTACAAACTATTTTCCACCTACTGGGTTTATGATAACCAATCTTCACTCTAAAACTTAAAACAATCAATAAAAATTGCAGTGAGAATCCAACAACTACATTTCTTTTAATTAATTTATTAGCATCCACATGTTGAAAATATGTTTAGTACTGTATTTGTCAAAAAGCTTTAAATGATAAGAAAAAGAGATACAGATTATTACAAGGTTTGTGTTGTGTGTTTTCTGTTCTTGGAGACATTTAGGATGTCAGGACATTGAAGACATGCATGCTGCCTCAAAACTTCGGCCGACCCAAAGCCACACGAAGCAAGCCGATGTACGGCTGATTTCAGCCGATGTACGGCTGAAATTAGCCGTACCAGCCTGAAGTGAATAGCCAAACAGTGTTCGGCTCACTTCATGTTAACCTGTTAATGAACTGAGTTTTGCAACAGTATGCTACTAATCTTTTCTTTCAATTGAACAAAAAAAAAGGGGAAAACATTAACAGTACAGTATTACTATATTGTGTAACCATATGTGCAATCATATAGCATATTTTTTTAGTTAAGATTGTTAGATAGCTTTGCTACTTTATCTGATGTCATTGTTACTGGGTTAATGTTGGCCTTCTACGCTTGCAGAATCAGTTTGTGTTTCTGATGCCAGAGAGTCCACTTTATCTTGTTTTTTTCTAGACTTTAGACCTCAACTACTCCATTGGAAAGCTGCTCTTTGTGTATTATCTTTCTTCCTCAGTTTCTACCACCTAAGATCTTTTTTTGGTTTTTAAGTTTTTTTTTAATAACAGTTACATAGTAGGTGAGGTTGAATAAACCTACATAGTATGTGTATGTGTGTGTGTGTGTGTGTGTGTGTGTGTGTGTGTGTGTGTGTGTGTGTGTGTGTGTGTATATATTTAATGCTATGATTTTCCAAAATCCTGTGTGTTTTGTAAACTGAGGAACTCATCCAAGTGTTTTTAGGCTGTTTGTTTCCCACTGATACAACTATCTGTGGAAGAGAGTTCCACATTTTTACCACTCTCAAAGTAAAAAAACCCCTACACAGTTTGAGATTATACCTCATCCCCTCAAACGTCTTGTTGTGCCCTCACATCTTCCTTGGGGCTTGTGGATTAAGTACTGCATTCCAATACTGCTGTCACCATTAATGAGTTTGTAAACTGTGATTATGTCACCTCTTAGGCGTCTCTTATCTAAGAAGAACAAATGTAATTTGTGTAGGCATTCATGAGAATTCAGGCCCTCCATCCTCCTTATTAAGGATCCCCTTCTCTGAACTTTTTCTAACATCCCGCCTATGTATTAGTGACCAGAACTGAACCATTTCTTGTTTTTTAACTTACATTTAAACATATATATTCAGGCAAATAGACAAACTATTTCACTTAAATATATGAGAAGGGATATACAATGTACCCCGGCATAAGTCTCACATGTAGTTAGTTATAGACCATGCAGCAGTGCCTAGATATCAATATCAGAAGAGCTAAATAGTGTAATCTTAGGGATTGTAAGTAAGGGCAAAAAATATATATATATATATATATATATATATGCAGTATGTCTCTGCAATACATGCACATTTTACCATGCTAAGTCTTTTTACCATGCTTTGTCCAGAAAACTACCAGTTAATCCTCCAGACATGCACTCACTTTCTGAGTCCTATTGTGTACTGACAACACACAACATTTTTGCAGACTGAGTGATGTCAGCCTTATCCAGTTGTCTTTGCTAAACTACTCAAACCCCCATCTCTATAACAGATGCTAATTATTCTGTTGTCCAAGATAATAACTTGATGGGCACATTATACACCGTGAGATAACACAGGAACCACAGAAAACAGGACAGTTGAGAATTTCTGACATGATCACCACCTCATTTTTTTAAACTTAGCATGCAAATATAATAACATGCCTTAAACTGTATATTTACCAGACTAAAATGTAGCAAATTGTTTGCCCAACAATTTTCCATCATTTCCCTTCAACAAAAGTTGATCTAATGAATAACTTTTGTTGAGGAGATAGGGTCAACCACAGATCGAATTCCAGCCAATTCAGCAGTATCCAAGTGTACCCAGGTTAAGAACATGGAAGACAAGTTGGAGTGTTGTAAGGACATTTTAAGCAGCACCATTCGCCAGTTCATTCCATTAGCTCACAAATATAAAACAAAAAAGTTAATCCTGGGTGATTCCAGGGTAAAAAGACATATAATGAGAAAGAAATTACCTTACAAAATATGAGACAGAATGGTCTTCATTTCTGTACTTCAAGAAGTGCCTCTAAAATGCTAGAGCACAATCTGAGCAGCTTAGATATATTATCTAAGAAAAAAGTATTGCTACATAAAATAAAAGTAACCCAAAATGATTATTCAAATATATCAGAAGTAAAAAGGTAAGCACAAAACACATAGGCCCCATAATGAATAAAAAGGGAAAGTTGGTTAGAAGTGACGGGGAAAGGGAAGATGTATTAAATACATTCTTCACCTCAGTTTATACAGCTGAATAAGATGGGTTTACCAAACAAAACAGTAATACTAATAAAAATGTACTGAAGGTGATGGCTGTCAGAAATCCAGGTAAACAAATGGACTAGAAAAAAAAAATTAGGAACACTGGTCTGGCTATAACTTAGGTTCTTTGAGGACCTGCAGGTTTAAGCCATCTGGTCCTGGAGATTTGTTCGCAAAAATGGTGTTATTAGTAGCACCCAGTGTGGATTTATGAAGATCCACTCTCATCAGACCAACCCATTAACATTCTAAGAGAAAGTGAGCAGTAATTTAAATAGGAAGGTCAGTGGATGTACTTTATATGGATTTTGCTATAGCATTCTATACAGTATCCCACAAGTGCCTAATTTTCAAATTAAGGTCTATTGGAATTGAAAAAAATTTATCTACATGGGTAGATAACTGGTTGCAGGAACAGATCCAGAGGATAGTGATAAATGGTTCATGTTCTGCATGATCTAAGTGAGTGCAGTACCCTGAGGTTCAGTCCTGGGACCAAGTCTGTTTATCTTGTTTATAAATGATATAGAGGTTGAAATAAATGACTCAATCTCAGGTTTGCGGATGATACCAAACTAGGTAGGGCAATAACTTCAGAACAGAATAAAGTACTGCAAGACTGCAAGAAGACATTGATAAAATTAAGGGATAAGCAAATACATGGCAGATGATGTTTAATATTTAAAAATTGCAAATAATGCACTTGGGAGCAAAATATATGCATGCAAGATATTGATTATGCGTTGCTCCACTCAGGAAATCAGGGATGGAGAAAGATCTGGATGTCCTGGTGTACCATAGACTCAGCAATAGCATGCAATACCAAAGTTGCAGCTACCAAAGCCAGCAAGATACTATCATGCATTAAAAAGGGTATTTTCCCAAGAGTTAAAACTGTAATTCTATCACTATACAAAACACTGGTTCAGCTTAAGGTCAATCCTCAGGAAGGATGTCCTTAAACTAGAGAGAGCCCAGAGAAGAGCAACAAAATTATTAAGGGGAATGGGAGACCTAAGTTATGAAGAATGACTACAGAAATTGAACTTGTTTTCCTTGAAGAGGCACTTAAAAGGGGAATATGATCACGATATACAAATCTATCAATGGGGACTGCAGTATCCGGAATGACTCTATTGACAGTTAAAAAACCTTTACACAGTTTGGTGTTAAACCACATCTAGTCCATACAAACACATAATACCCATTATACCTACAAACTTCTCTTCACCAGTGCACACTACCAATGAACTAAATTCAGGAAAAAGTGGAAATGATGGCTCATATATAGCACATGTACTGTCATGATATAATGACAAAGTGGCCCATTTGCTTAAAGTGCAACTGAAGCCTACACTTTCTTTTTAGTTTTGGATAGAGTAGAGAGGGATTTGAACACCAGTTTTGATTGCTGTGTGTGCTCCTGGTAGGGAGATCCACCCTCTCTATTTGTCTTGGTAAATGTTTTCACTTAAAATGAAAGTCTAAGAAAATCATTTTTTTTTGCTAATGATCAGATTTTTTTGTTTTTGCTAATTAGGGATGGGCTGTATGTTGGAGTCTGTGTGACCGTGCAACATCCCACAAGGCAATGTGCCTCCTGAAGCTCTAATTGGCTAAAAAAAAGGTGCTTCTCCAGGGGCGACCCTGGATCTCACTGGCCCCCCCCCCTTTTCATGCCCTGCCAGGCCTATGCTCGGATCAAGGGTCTGGTATGGAAATTTAGGCGGGACCCCACGCCCCCCCCCCATTTTTGGGGGTGGGGTTCCTCCTTAAAATTCCACCAGACCTAAGAACCTGGTATGGCTTTGAGAGGGAACCTCACACATTTTTTTTTTTTACACGGGGTCCCTCCTAAATATTCATTCCAGACCTTATGGGTCTGGTATGACTTTTAGGGGGGACCCTATGCTTTTGGCCCGTCCTAACATTCCTATTAGACCTAAAGGGTCTGCGATTGTTTGCGAGGGAGAGCAAAACAGATGACAAACGCATTCATCAATTCGTCACCAGCTTAACAGTAAGGTGCACACGGAATGGGCTTTAAACAGTAAAATAGCAAAATGTTTTCCTGGCACACTCACAAGCTAGCATGTTAAAAAACCTCCTATTTTACTGTTTAAAGCCCATTCCATGTATGTGAGACAAGTTTTTTTACATGCTAGCTTGTGAGTGTGCCAGGAAAACTTTTTGCTATTTTACTGTTTGCGAGGGAGAACTGCACGCTTTAAGAGTAAAAAAAACAAAATGTCATTTTTTTTTCTTTAGAAATGTCAGTTTTGCTTCAGCAGGTTCTATACATTGTACAGATGCACCACTTCACAGGCAGGTTAAGGGGACCCTCCAGGCACGATATTTGAAGGAATTTTTCAGTTTTATTGTTACCCTTTAAGTCATGTTAAAATCACTGCTCCTTTAAAAACGTTTTTTTTTGGGGGGGGGGGGGTTTCATTGATTCCTGTCCCCTAGTGCAGTACCCGGACCCCCATACACCTTTTATGGCCAATAACTTGCATATAAGCCCTCTTAAAGGGGACAATCGTTTTTGAAAGTTCTACCCCCATTGACTTGCATTGAGTTTGAGTTCGAACTCTTCGGACGTTTCAATGTTCGAATACGAACCGAACTCGGGCTTGCTCGGCTCATAACTATTGCTAATGACCGATTAGAACACTGGTTTTTATTGCTGTCTGTGTCCCTGGTAGGGAGATCCACCCTGTCTATTTGTCTTGGTAAATGTTTGCACTCCAAATTTTTGCGTAGTCACCACAGGATTAGATGTGAAATCTTCCACTGGGGACATTAGTTCTGGTGACCCTGCTGACCACCTGGGACTTCCCTCCTTTTGGAGGATTCTCTTCTCACTTCCTGTTGTGGCTATTGAACAGGCACTGAAAGAAAATCTCCCCTAATTGGACGCAAATGACGAAAAAAGAAAACTGATGGGTAATAACCCTCTCTTACAATATATAAAACTTAAAAACAGTTGAAAAAAAATATTGTTCTATGTCATTATATTATTATTATTACTAGCATGCACATCAACTTACCAACACCAAGGTATGTTACTCTGTTAGATGCACCATATAATGCTTCCACGCTTATTGAGATGGCAGCTTCAAGTGACCATGCTTACTGCTCTCAGTTACTTGTTATTCCTTACTTTGTCCCCTCTCCATTCATATCCTTCTTCTCCTCAAATTGTTGTTAGGGTTTCGCAACTTACTTGTACCCTATTTGTATGGACTTTATTGAAGTTAAATATTAGATATGCTAAGGGAAAATATTCACAACATCTCCTTGTGTCATAATGAAATGTCATGTATGGGGCTTTGTTTCGAAACAAAAATTTGAATACCAATTAACAAACCAAATCAAATTTTGGATCTTAATTCCGAAAAATTAAAGAAATTAGAATCCTAACTGATACAAAACTAAACAAATTTTATTGCGGGTTACATGTCTTATAAACAGTAATGCCTCTCACAGGATTTCTCCAGGAAAACAGAGGAAGATCACGGGGAACACAGGGGATCCAGAAGGAGAAATCAGACTCATTGTTCGTACCCAAAGCAAGTGAGATTAACCTAAATAAGGGGGGGGGGAGTAAGAAGACTGGCTGCAGCCCTGCAAATCCTCATAGGCTGACAGCCAAGCACCTAGGACAGAGGAGAAAATCAGACATGGAATCTGGACGCAAGGGAACATCTGGCATGAATACCAGGATGTGACATGTGTCCAGTGGCGTAACTAGTGACCTCAGGGCCCCTGCACTCGGCGGCAGTTCTGTGTGATGAGGGGGTGGGGATTACCCCGCTCCCTCTCATTGGCTGCTGCTTGGATGATGCTTCACGCTGCGCCCGGAACAAGATGAGGGGAGCAGCGTGAAGCATGTAGGGCCCAGGACGGGAAGAAGAGGCCCCGGGACTGGTAATCAGCGGTCACCAGTGGCCCCTTCCTCCTGTCCTGGGCCCCCTCCAAGTGGCCGAACTCCAGGGCCCGGTCACGGCCGCGACCTTTGCGACCCTGGTAGTTCCACCACTGCATGTGTCATTTAGTAAATTAGTGATGTGCAAGGACACCAAAGGGGTGATTTGTGGAGAGGAGAGATATATTTGAGTGTCATCGACATAGAGATGATATTGGAGGCCATGTGAGATTATTAGCTGATCAAGGGAGGAGGTGTAGATATAGAAGAGAAGGGGCCCAAGGACAGAACCTTGGTGGATCTCTACAGAAAGAGCAAGAGGAGAGGAGGAGTTAGATTTGTAGGTGACACTTAAGAAGTGCTCAGATAGGTAGGAGGAGAACCGTGAGAGAGCAGAGTCTTGGAGGCCAAGCGAGTGGAGTTTTTTGAGGAGCAGCGGGTGATCAACTGTTTCAAAAGCAGCAGAAAGGTCTAATAGCAATAGCAAATAAAATGTTTTTATTGTTTTATCACATAGTACATCCAACAATACAAAACATCACACAATGTGGTGCGCAGACCGTAATATCAATAGGAGGACATGCAGTAGTAATAGTTAGGTACATAGTGGTACGTATGCAAGAGGCGGTTACAGATTCCGGGGTAATAACATTTGCATGACAGTAGATCTGGGGAGACAGAGGTCTTCAGGGAATATTGGATTAGTTATACTTAATATATTTTCTTACAATTTATATACATAGCATATAGCCTTTCTAGGCTCCTGCCCTTATAATTGGGTTAGTAAAACATTCAGTACCGAGGATATTATGTTAGGAGGTTGTCAGGGTGTATTCCAAGTACCTTCAGGAGTACCCCAGACCATGTAGATTCCGAAGGTGGAAGTAGATAGACTACCGCTAATGTAGATTGAAACCAGCAGTTCCAAGAGCAGCGAGCAACGACACCACATAACACAGACAGGGCAACATAAGGTGGGGGGGTACACTCAGGTTCAGATGGGGTTACGTCAGACTGCAAGGGGGTCAGAAGGGAGAGAGAAGAGAAGAGCGGGAAAAAGAAAGAGGGGAGGGGGAGTCGGATCGTATAATGCCACTAGGGTGCGATATATATGGCAGCAGTGGTGAGTTGGTTAAATAGAACACAGACGGCGAGGGATGCCCGGGGCTAAGTACTTGTCTATCCACGGGGACCAGGTGTTTTCAAATTTGGTCATTCTATCGCTAAGTTGCGCAGTTCGTTTTTCGTGGGCCATAACCCAATGGACATGATTTATGACACTAGTGAGACTTAGGGTGGGGGTCAGCCAGTTCTTCGCTATCTCCCTTTTGGCGGAGGTGCAAATATGCATTGAAAGGTTAAACTGTTTACGTGAGAGGCCTTCTGGTCTGCAGTTGAGAAGCGCAAAGTTAGGGTCCTTGGGTATCGGCACCGAGAACAGGGATGAGAGGATATTGTGTATAAGCTCCCAAAAATCAGAGACTAGTGGACAGCTCCACCAAATGTGGAAGAATGTGCCTCTATCTGGAAAACCTCGAAAGCAGTTGGGAGAGCAATCGGGTTTGTAGATAGCCACCCTAGTAGGCACCAAGTACCATCGCAATAGTACCTTATAATTAAGTTCCAACATGCTTGCACATCTTGAACTGCTCCTAGTATTAGCCCAGGATTGTTCCCAGGTTTCATCATCAATAGTCGACCCAAGGTCCCTGTTCCAGTGTCTCACATAGGAGGGGGGAGTGTCTGTGGGGGAGACTAGAATGACATAGAGAAGTGATATAAGTCCAGGGCTGTGCGGGTCATTGCGGCAAACTTGTCCGAAGGGGGATAGTGATCGGGAGCTCCTCTGTGCTGGGGTGGAGGTATTAATGTAGTTAGTAATTTGGAGATAGCGGAATATCTCATTGTTTGGCAGGTTTGTATGTTCCTGCAGGTGCGGGAAGGGTTCCACACCCGAGTCAGTTTGCAATTGCCAGAAGTGGGTGAGGTTGCGGGTGGTCCAGGCCCTGAATCTCGACGGGTCTGTTAGTGCAGGGATGAAGGAAGGATTGTCTAAGAAGGACATAAGTGGTAAGTGTGGGGAAATGAGGCCGTATTGTTGGCTTGGTCGGTAGAGAAAGAGTCTTGGGAGGTGTATAAATTTGAAAGGTGTTGTTGAAAGACCTCCAGGACCTTGGTCGGGGTACTAGTGTGGGTTCCCGCAGGAGTTCGTAGGCGAATAGGTTTGAACGTGGAGTCTAACCGCCGGAGTCTGGAGGCCAGAAGGGAGTCCGCTTTGTTGCTTTTGAGATAGAATTTGTGGGCAGTGCGATGGAGTTGTTTGGCAGCATGATCCGTGAGCAAAAGGTTTATGGCTTGGCGGGCTGATTCTAATGCTGTTTTATAGGCTGGGGAGGGGTCTGAGGAAAAGGCTTGGGAGCTTTCATTAAAGTCCCTCTCAAGAGAGTGTTTTTTACTCAATCTTTCCCGCTTGAGCTGGGAGGAAATTTGGATTGTCCGTCCCCTTAGGACCGGCTTGTGAGCCTCCCAAAGAGTGACAGGGGAAATATCTGGCGTGCTGTTTATTTGAATGTAATCCGTAAGGTATGATTCTAGTAGAATCTTGTGGGCGGGATCTGTGAGGAGGGAGTCATTTAGGGTCCAGGTCGGAGTATTGAGAGTGGGGTGTAGGGCAGGAAGGACCATGGTGACAGCTGAATGATCAGACCATGGGACCGGTAGAATGTGGGAGTGGAGGATGTGTGGTGTCAGAGGAAAAAATATGGTCTATTCTGGAATGACTCGCGTGAGGGTGGGAGTAATGTGTGTAGCCGGTTTTATTTGGGTTGACTTCTCTCCAGCAATCAATGAGCGAGTAGGAGGACATCAGTTCCCTAAATGGCTTCGCCATGTGCAAGCATGCGGAAGAGACTTTGGATTTGTCTCGATACGGGTACAGTACCATGTTGGAGTCTCCACACGAGATGACCGCGCCCGTCGAGCAGGTATGTATTTCTTCCAGAAGTTCTCGAAAAAAGGTGAGCTGATCCACATTTGGGGCATAGTAGGAAACAAATGTTATTTCTTGATCATCCAGAAGACCCGTGAGGATCAGGTAGCGACCCTGAGGATCACGGGTCTCCGAGTGACACGTAAAGTTAGCTGACCTGCGGAAGCCGATAAGGACACCCCTTCTTTTGCACAAGTCATTGGCCATATATATTTGAGGGAATTGGGCACTAAAGTATTTGGGGCATGACGATCTGGAGAAGTGGATTTCTTGAAGAAAGATTACGTTTGCATGGGAGGATTGGAAAAATCTAAAGGCTTGCGTCCTCTTGTTAGGGGAGTTGAGGCCTTGAACATTGAGGCTCAGTAGCTTAAGTGACATAGGAAGACAAGTGGTAGTTGTTCTCATGATACTCACCCAGTCCAGAAATATGGGGGCCCTTTGTCATGGTCGTATGTACCAGTACACGTTTCGACTCAGGAGTTGGTAGTTGAACCCAAGAGAGGAGAAAAGAGGGGGAAAAGACGGGGAGACACAAGGGGAGGGGGTGCACTAGACAAAACACACAAGACATCACAACATACACAAAAACGGATAGTGGATAAATTCCACTACAAGCTCGGAACATTGGGTGGACGGAGTCAGTGCTCCTTATGCCACCCAAGGTATCCAAGGTACAGGGAGCACAGTGACGTACTCACCCAGGCAAAGTCTTAAGCAAACTATAATAAATTGGAAGTCCACCCGGATTAAGAACACTACATTGGGACATGAAGTCCAATACAGTTTAGTTTAAGTAGAGTATGCGGTGTAACGATCGGATGCTGGCAGTGACAGGGGGGTGAGGGGGAGGTTAGTAAATGGGGTATTAGAGATCTTGTTGTTAGTTTGTTAGGCTACCTCAGGGCTTACAGAGGAACCACTGTAGGGTGCACCCAGAGTACTGGAGTGCGGGTTTGGAAAAGAGGGTTAGGCCTGAGCCGCCAGTAAGGGCCTTCGAGTTCGCTAAAGATCTTCCCCTTGTCACTGGTCAATCCGAGAACCTGGTTAAAACATGAACATATGCATAACATTGCAGAACATCGTCATAAAGGATATATGATAAAAAGAAGTTAACAGTTCCCGTGGGCATACAACTCGGGTAGTGAGAGCAGGGGTGTGCCTTAGGAGGGTCAACAGACGGGGAATACATTTCTTCTCGGAGGGGTAAGCGTAGAACCCTGGCGGGGTATTGGGAGAACTGTAGTAGGTGGCTCTCTTAACTGCGCCTGATGACAGGGTGTCCCATGTGGGGTGCTGATTCAACTTCAGGAAGGCCCAAATATCCAGGGCGGCTTGTACTCTGGTCTGCTCCTGGCGTAGAACATGAGGTGCTCTCACAGGGTTGGAGAATTCCCACTATGAACGGACAGAGGAACTGGGCCCCAACCGAAGAGTGGCCATTTTTTTTAGCAGTTAGTAAGTCCTTAGTGAGTTTTAGGAGGGCACTTTCAGTTAAGTTTTGGGGTGAAAGTTAGACTGTAAGTGGCCGAGGAGGTTGTTATCAGTGGTGGCTGCATAGGCGGTTGTAGATTAGGCTTTCTAGGGGTTTGGAGGTAAGTGTAAGTAAGAAGATTGGTCTAAGATGGTTAAGGTTAGTGGGGTGCAGTGAAGGTTGTTTTGGTATTGGGGTGACCAGTGCATGTTTTATAGGGGAGGGGAAGATCTAGTGGAGATGGAAAAATTGAAAATATGAGTAAGAGAGTCACCAGAGTAGTGTTGAGGGACCAGGGTCCAGGGGGGCAGGTGGTGAGAGAAAAGCTTTGTAACCTCCTCTGTAGTGACAGGGGAGAAAGGGAAAAGTAACAAATGCGATGGTGGGCCCGGTACATTTATTAGGGAAGATAAATGGACAGGGAAGTTTTCATTATGAGATTTTGAAATGAATGGCAGTGTCCTGGGCAGTGAATGAGTTAGTGGGTGGAAGCAGTGGGGGGCATGAGAGTGTGTTAATGAGAGTGACAAAATACGTCTATTTGAAAGCACAGAGGGAGAAATTGAAGGGTCCTAGTTTTACACAACACTGGCTCAATCTTCTGTTTGCCATGGTTATAGTGGATGTAACCTGAGTCTGCATGTAGTGAGAGGAGCCAAGGTGTCTAGGGAGGATAAGAGTGTGCTGTTGAAGAAAGAAGTAGCCAGGTCAGGGCAGTACAGAGGTGAGATTTTGTAGAGGTAGTCGGTAGCAGAGTAGAGAAGAGAAGGGTTGAAGTGATGAAGGTTTCTTCGGGTAACAGTGTGCTGGTAAGGGGGATTTGGGATTGGGACAGGGTGACTGCAAAACTGACAAGCTTGTGGTCTGAGAGAGGAAAAGGGGTGTTGGAGAGGTTGCATGGAGTGCATAGGTGAGAGAACACAAGGTCTAGTGTACTTCCACAGCAAAAAATATGGCAATCTACAAACACATCATTGTAGATAATTTCAGGCTTTTTATTCTTTACATACCTAATTTTTATTTTCCTCCCCATTCTTCTCACAGTAGCCATTTTTTCTACTAGCAGATACATCCATCTAATTTTGCTTCCTTCTATTCTGGCACACATGACAAAGACATGCGACCATGCACATCATCTCAGGGGAACAAAATAGCTTTTCCCTGAGATTTTGCAGCTTACAAATGAGATTTCCCAGCAATGCACTATGATGTAACCTTCCAAGGATGCATCTCTTGGGCACAGGCTAGATCACAAATGCCTAAGATGGCCAAGAAGTGGAAAACTGTAATTGTAAGTTAAAACAATTGTTTGTTTAACTAATGAATGTAAGAAGATTTCATTTCAGCTTTCAGAGCTGCATACTGATGTGACTTGTAGTGAAAAGGTTAAAGGTAAAGGTTGGCTTTACGTATTGTATAGCTTCAGAACTGACAATTCTGATAGAAAAATATCAGTATATGATAAGGTTTATAAGCAAAGGAGAACTGCTTGTAATTAAGTGTAAATACCTACTGCTCCCAGGGTTTTTATGACCTCTTTCCCTGCTGTCAGAAAGGAGTCTTCTGGAAATAGGGTAGCTTTCTATGCAACGCGTTTAGTGGGATACCTGGCAAGTAGAAAATAAAGAACTATGCTGAGGGTACCAAATTATAATTAGTTAATCTAATAATTTAGTAAATAGGACTGGACAAATCGGGATGATAATAAATACATTTTGGGAACATGTTCTGAGATTTTGGGTTGCTTCTGCTAGTCGTTACTGCAAAATGCATAGCAGCCCCACTCATAGAAGTGGAACATGTTTTCACTAGAAAGCACCAAGACTCCAAAACTCTACTGGACAAAGTTTAGAATGGTGCTTAACAGCTAACAGCTGCTTAGAGGTTTTTATATTGGCATGATCTGTCTCGTAGGTAAGCTTGCAGTAGTAGTTAGTACATGCATCTGTTCTTCAGAGGAGCATTCATTATTTAGCTAACATTTACAAATAGCGTGTACACTCTAAGTGATGACTGTGTTCTAACTCATCTGTGACAGTGGTATCAAGGCTGCCGAAGAATCTCCTCTTTGTGCTTAGAACTTTTAGTCTAGAAAAGGGGAAAACTTTGGTCATAAGGTGCAAAGGAGCCACAGAAAGATTTCTGCTGCTACACTATAAATATGTGACCATTCATTGTCTGAAAAGTCTGTTTATGGCAAAATGCAAAAGGACTCTAGTCATATAAAAACAACTGAGCTTGACCAAATCTGTGTGTTGAAGAGGCTCTGACACATACCGTGTTTCCCCGAAAATAAGACCTACCCCGAAAGTAAGACCTAGCACTATTTTTAAACATTCCTGTAATATAAGACCTACCCCGAAAATAAGACCTAGTTTGGGGTGGGGGCGGCCCAGAGAGCAGCAGAGTAATGGTGGGGACTAACCACTGTGCCACAGCTCCCGCATGCCGCCCGTGTCACGAAATAAGCAAACACCCATCTGCCTTTGCTTAGAGAGCTGCCGCCGGGCAGAAAATGTAAATTTCCCTGCGGGCAGCGGCACAGCGCGGCAAGGAACGTATGGCCAGTGGGGTCAGGGTGAGGTGACTGAGCTTCAGTCACTTCTGACTGGAGGTCCGTGCAGCCCAGCCTGGCGACGAGAGAGGTGGCTCCCTGGCAGGGATCCCACAGAGAACTGTGGACGGCATCAGAGAGGAGAGCTCCAGGACAGCTGCAGCCTTCAGGCATTGTGCCACTATGTGTGACAGTATTTAAAATAAATATATATAGTCCATGGTCCCATCGCACTCCTGGCTGCGTAAATCCCTTCAGAAAATGGGTGCTGCAGTAGTCAACGGGTGGCAGCTGTAACAATCGTGAGCAGAAGTAGAGACACCGGCACTTCACATTTGCAAATACGTCTATTTATTGACATGCATCATGCTAGCAAACAACAAACGTTTCGGGGTCGCAAAGGATCCCCTTCATCAGGTAAAACATACAGCGTTGTATTTAAAATAAGACATCCCCCGAAAATAAGACCTAGTGTGTTGTTTTTGGGGGAAAAAAATATAAGGCAGTGTCTTATTTTCGGGGAAACACGGTAGAACTGGTTGAACAGTTCTTAGTCAAAATTTTGTATTTTAACACCTGTTCTTGTTTCCAAACTATCCAAGGCCAAGTTAGTTTTCCATTAAAGCAAATGTTTATAATAACTGAGAAAATAAAAAATGGATATAAGCATGTGTTAATAAATTGAGAGGTAACATTGTAAGAGTTGTATAGCTCAGGCCAGTAGAGCTAGGTTGGGGAAGAAAAGGTTTTTGATTTAAGTTTTTTGTAGTATTACCACATACATTTTTGGTTTTGTGAATTTACTTTAATTTACAAGAATAAAGATTTCCTGTCAAACAGCCCTCTAAATTCAAGGATGGATGGTAATGCAAAATACATTTTTATGTGAAATATAAGCTTACAACTCAAAAGGAATTCACAAAGCTAACAGTTTTAGCTGACTACCAAAAAAAAGAAATTAGCAGCTGCTGCTCAACTGATTATTGAGTGCTATATTAAGCTTCTGGAGTGCCTCTCAAGAATGGAAGGTAAAATGCACTAAATACCAGAGTTGTTGGATTGAGCAGCATATAACTCATTCAAAATTGTACATGGGGAGACTTAGATGGATCATAAGAGATCATGCCATCATCATTTGTTGATCAAACTCAGTGTGAGATGTCTGTAGGCCATAGGGGTCACCTGTAACTACAAGTAAAATGTTAGTTTTCATTTTTATATTTGTTTGTGGCTTTGTTTGGGTTTGTTAGTATCTGACAGCAGTATTTAGGGAGGCTTAACTAGAGCCTGTGAGGAATAATTATTATTAATTAGGGATTGCACATCTATTGTCTTTATTGTATTAGCAGTGTGTACACTATATGTAATACATATATAGAGTACACACTGCTTATACACTGGACACAATAGATTTACAATTATCCTAATTATCCTCTGCTAACATGACTGGATTCAATGATCTGTATGCAGCCCTGTACTATGGATCATTTAACCCATTCATGTTAGCAAAAGATAATTGTAAATCTATTGTTGCAGTGCACTCTATATGTACATGTACTATGGATAGTATGCACTGCAACACTAGATTTACAATTATCCCCTGCTAATATGAATGGGTTAAATGATCCATAGTACATAATATGTAGTTGTACTATGGATCATTTAACCCATTCATGTTAGCAGTGCAGAATTGTATATCTATTACTGCAGTGCATTCTATCTGTACACATGTCCCGTACACTGCAGTAATAGATTTACAATGATCCCCTGCTAACATGAATGGGTTAAAGGATCCGTAGTACAACTACATGTTATGTACGATTATGTACTATGGATCATGATTTAACCTATTCATGTTAGCAGGGGATAATTGTAACTCTATTACTGCAGTGTACGGGACATGTGTGCTGTATATGTACTATGGATCATGATTTAACCTACTAGAGGCACCGCGTGATGCAACAGGGATCAGAGTGAAACTGTGAGTGAGGGAAGCTGGGACAGGGCTGGCTGTAAATCTATTGCTATAGTGTACTGGATGTGTGTACTGTATATGTAGTACATATATACAGCACACACCTCCACTGCATTACAGCAATAGATTTACAATTCTCCCCTGCTAACATGAATAGGTTAAATCATGATCCTTAGTACATAACATGTAGTTGTACTATGGATCATTTAAAGTCACCTGTCCCTTTAAAAAAAAGTATCAGTAATTGGTATCGGCAAGTACATGAGGGGAAGTACTTGTACTTGTACTTGATCCTGAAAAAGGGGCATCGGGACATCCCTATTATTAATATTTCAGTGTAGTTAGGTTATTAATATGTCCCCATGACATTACACTATAGCTGTTTGGTGCCTATACTGGCTGCCAAGTGAATAACCGAGCCAAGGTGAAGTGAGCCGAACGTTGTTCAGCTATTCACTTTAGCCTTGTACAGCTGATTTTAGCCGTACATTGGTTGCCTTCGGTCAGCGAACATGCTCTGCATGTTCGACTGAGCCGAAGTGCAGAAGGACTTTGACTTAGCCGATCCAACATCTGGATTGGCTGAGCTGAAGCTTCAGCAGCTCACTCGCTGCCGTTTGCCCCTATTCTCAAAGGAACCGAACAGCAGTAAGTGAATAGCCGAGCTATTCTGCTCGCTACCTCCGTAAAAAAGTTAAAAAATTATTTTAAAAATTAAAAAAAATAGGAAAATAATTTTTTTACAAATATTTTTAAGAAAAGAAAAAATAATAATAAATGATAAAAAGACGATGCACACCGACCCGACCGCACGTGACATACTCCCGCCGCATAATGTAAAATCTGACAGATGCCGGCAAAATAAAAACAATTGGTTCAGAGCTAGAGGTGATATCGCCGCTAGCTCCACCCAACTGTTTCCTATTGGCAGGCACCTGCCAGAGTCTTCTAGCAGGGGCCGGGCAATAAATAACAACTGGGCAGAGCCGGCAGTGACGGGACAGCTGGCTCCGCCCAGTTGTTGTTGTTTAATGAGAGATCAGCATCCCCAGGTCATTTGGGGACATTGATCTGTCATTATGAGATCCTGGCTGGCTCTGTGAGATCCTGGCTGTGAGATCTAAGGATGTGAGATCTTGGCTGGCTCTGCCCAGCTGTCATTTGCTTCAGCTGTCACTTTGGGGTGATTTACTAACCTAAACACACACACACACCAGGTGTGTGTGATTTTCACACAGCAAAACGTATTTATCAACCAAAAAGTCTCTAAAAGCATATTTCCACTAATGCCATATATGGAAAAATCATGCACATGATGCATATATAATGCTGCTTCACAGTTTAGACAAAAATGGTTAGCTCATGCATTTACATTCCTGCATTCATCAACGCAAGCAACATAACATAGAGCTAATTTACACCACATTACCTTGCAATTCATTGCAGGGCTTTGCACAACACACCTGCTGGGTGTGTACACACTACAAAGGTGTTTCGATTCCTCCCTTAGATCATGCTGGGAGGGAACACACTACAGAGGTGTATACACGTTCGTGGTGTGTTTAAAAGGTTAGTAAATCAACCCCTTTGGCTCATTCGAGCCAAAGCATATGCCTTCGGCTTGGCTGAGCCACTCGGCTGCCTTTGGCTGCTGTACAGGCTATTGTGAATAGCACTTACAGCAGCCCTTCGGTTTGACTGAATCAAAGGGCTCAGGTGAACGAAGCGAGCTGAAGGATCAGCCAAAGCTACCGCTGTATCCTTCGGCTCAATAGTGAATAACCCTCTAAGTGCATGCAGCTATGTGACACTTACTGTAGTCTGTGTGTTTATTCTGTTCAGCATTTCTTCTAACTGCTGGTGGGGACTTCCGTTCTGAGGGTGGCTCCTTTCTCTTACTGTGTCTGATGGAGTCTCCCTCCCTGCATTCAGAGGCATGGCAGATGTCCATAAAGCCCTATGTCTGGAGGAACGCCTCCTCTTTTGATTGACAGCGACTCTGTATAAGTGTCTCAGAGTGCGGATCATACATATGTGAGTCATCTTCTTTCTGTAGACTAGCTCTTTTTTATTTTATTTTTAAACAAACTTTATTTATAATGTACATAGATCATGGAGCATTTTCCAGTCTATTTTTTTTTCATGTCACGTTGAGATTTGGGTTGGCTGATTGTTTTACATAGTAAAATAGCACAAGCAACCATTACAAGCAGGAAAGGTCATCTAAAAACCATTTTAGGTGTTTATTTTTTTATAGGCTTTTTTTAAAAGAACAAGGACATTTTATGTGAATCTCAAAGTCCATTCAAAAAAAATAACACATCGATCGGTGCACAAATTGATTAAACACAATGCTAGTGAACACTTAGCAAGAAATGTAAATTATTCATTTGTAAACAAAATTTAAAAAGTCTATCAAAATATAAATAAACACCTAAAACTCTGTTTAGGTGATCTATCCTGCCTGTAATAGTTGACTGCTATTTTACTGTGCTAACAACTAGCTAATTATAATTCAACATGACATGAAAAAAAGAGCTAATCTAGAGAGAGAAGATGACTCACATGGGTATGACCCACTCCCTGAGACACTTACACAGAGCCGCTGTCAATCAGAAGAGGAGGCGTTCCTCCAGACATGGGGCTGCCTGTAGTTGTGTGTTTCTTCATTCTGTGCAGCCTGTTTTTTTACTTTCTTTTTACTGCTGGCTGGGACTTCTGTTCTGAGGGTGGCTCCTTTCTCTTGCTTTTTCTGCTGCCCACAATCCATTCAACTGTCCTCAAAACACAAACTCCGATCAGTCCCCATCCAACTTGAGTACCAGACAGTACAACAATACATTAGTACTGTAGCTTGTGGATGCACATAAAAGGCCATAATAATCACCACTGAAAATTCTCTAGGCAAATAAAAAGGTCTGCCCTTAACTAATAAAAGTTAAATGTCTGTACTGCTTTTCAATAATTATGGCTGCTGTACACCACCGGTTATCAGGGTACAAAATTTGACCCATTAATTCCACTGCTGTGTCAAGAATATTTGCATTAAACCATGTCTATTTTTAGCATGTAGCCTTAAAGCATCCATTTTATTTACAAGGGAGCGAACATTAGCCAGATAAACACTGGGCACAGCTGGTTTATGCAAAGTTACTCTCAGGCTTACCCACACACCAGCCCGCTTTCCTTTCTTCTGTCTCCTCTCACATTCCTGTCTATGCCTTCTCCTGAGGGGTCCCTCACCACCCCTCAGTGATTCACCACACACTGGATCCATTTTAAAGGCATTCAACAAGGTACTCCCACTCTGTCCCTGCTTCCTTAAATATACCACCTCCCCCGCTTCCGGCATTTTCCCAAAGACTTCATCAGCGATGAAAAGTACCTTTATGGTAATGACAGCAGCTTCTTCAGGAAATCCAACACATCCTGCACCTCTCAACCACAGGGCTACCCCATAGATCATCCTGCTTCCAGTGCCTCCCTCACCTCTCACTAGTGGGGTCCTCACACGGTCACTGTCAGGGCCTTCCAGTCTGCCTGCAGAGTACTCAGTGCACCTCTCACTTACTGTGCCTCCCCAGCTCAGGATCTCCATTTGACCACACACCTCCTCCCTCTGCCACATCCACCCAACTAGCTGCCACAGAAGGTGAGCATTATTATCTTACCTTAAGCATAGATGTAAATAATAAAAATATTTATTTTTATTATTTAGTATTTAAAACATTTGTATGTTAAATTAGCACATTAAATAATTCTCATCTCTGAGCATATCAAATTCTTAAGTTAAGTGCTTTAAGTGCTCATTTTGACCAGGGGACACTATTAAAGCTGTTTTGCTTACCTCATCCTTGTTCTTGAAGACTCCCTTTAGAGCAGGGGTAGCAAACCTCCGACCCTCCAGCTGTGGTGGAATTACAAATCCCATGAGGCATTGCAAGATTCTCACAGCCACAGACATGACTCCCGAAGAGAGATGGATCATGGGATCTGTAGTTTCACCACAGCTGGAGGGCTGCAGGTTTGCTACCCCCTGCTTTAGACTGATAGGCAGCCTCTTCTCCCCTTCACTCCAGCAGTCTACAGGCTGCTGGCATCATCACGTCTTATGCAGATCTATTAATCTGTATTAAATGTGGCGATGCCAAAAGACATTCCAAAATTTGGATCAGAAGGGGAGAAGAAGTGAGCACTGACCATTATAGGTGCTGGTATCATTCTTTAAAAACGTATATTCAAGGCTTAATAGGCAGAGCTGTATAATTCCTCCACTGGCAAACAGCTTCTTCCCCAGTGATCAGCTGGATGACATGAGCGTGTTAACTCCTCCTTGACATGTTTCGTCATGAAGACTTTTTGAACTGGGGGAGAAGCTGTTTGCCAGTGGAGGAATTATACAGCTCTGCCTATTAAGCCTTGAATGTACGTTTTTAAAGAATCTATGATTAAAAGTTTTTAAGGATTTCACACTATGTGGCGTCTAAATTTTTTTCCATGGTGCACTGAATGAATTACAAGGAGAAATGTGCGGAGGAGGCTAACATTGGCCATTTGGAAGGTGGATTGACAGGAATTGGAACAACTTGAACCCACCAACAGTTTAAAAAAACCTGGCAAACTGAAAGGAGATATTGACTGCAAAGGAGGTTGCCCTCACCTGTCCTGGGAGAGCGGCTCGCTAAGGATTTGAATCTGAGTGCAGTTTGATAGTATTTTAATCTTAGTGTGATCAGGATATCACACTAAGAAATACCTTTTTGGAATGTTGAACATTTGCACTTTATATATTGCTGATATATCCTCTTAAAGAGCCTTTTTTTTTATTTTTGAGAACAATTTGTGGAGTTGCACCTGTGATCTGGATCACAACACATTGCACATGCAGTTTTGAGATTGTATTGAATTTACCAATAGGGGAGGTCGCATATTATGTTGGGGCTACCACTAGGCACTTTATTGTTTATGTAAAATTATGTATAAGTTGTAAGTTTTTTAGCGCCGTGACTTTGTCTTGACATCCCTATTTGTTAACCATCATTTGGTTTAGTCATTGTAATTCAAATAATTCTGTAATTCAAAATGATTGTCTTGCCCATGATAAGCTATCTACTACAAGTGCTACCAATCAAGCTGCCACGCCACTATTTTAGCCGGCTCCACCGAAATATCACATAGTTCACACCTCTAAGTGTAAATCCTCTCTAACTATATCTACTTAATTCAACAAGATTATACATCCCTCTCCTATGGATGTAAACCCATCTTCCAACCAAACAATCATGGTAAACTAAATAAATTATATCTGTCAGATGGCGGACCTAATGGTCTCCTAAAAGAACATCAAAGTTCAGATCCATTTTTATACTATAGTTGTATTTTAGGACAACCAAACCCATATTCAGAGGTGATAACATCCTGAGAGCAATATCAGATGTGAGCAATTTGTTCAGCTTTGACACCACTGATAGCAACATTTGTTCTGTAGGATGCCATTCTGTCTGGGGCCCCGTGGAGGGCAGAACTCTCTTTCCCTAATAGCATGGTCTGTCCCCTCTCTCCTTTCCACTAGTTTCTTATTACTCATGCCTCCGCTGCCTCCCTCTCCCACCCATGGTTAATCAGAATGTCTCCAGGTAACTCTGTTGCCTCCCCTGGTTTAGTGTGGAGGCTTACTTTGCACTCAGTGATCCACCATATCAAGCCAACTGTATATATTACATTATTCTATGTTGTATTATGTATAATAACACTTTTTGATTGCACACACCTTGCTAAAAAGCTTGATAGACATTTGAGAGGAACCTACAGGGGCAACAGTTCGATAGTATACTTGCCTTTCACTATGCCTATGAGGGTGGGGTCATTCTTCTTTGGAAAAGATTTGGGGAAAGTGCTGCATACAATCTTCTCATGAGATTTGAATTGTGCACTGTGATGATAGTGAGGTCAGGGCCCCTCAATACTAATTAGGAAATTAATGGGTTCTGGGTTTTTTTTGTGTTAAGGTTAAATTTCTGATTGGGAGGGGAGCCGGCTCAGTGACACCACTGGAGGGCTCACAAAAAGCTGCTGCAGAAGACATCTAGGAGAGGTTTTTGTATCCATCAAAGAGGAAGCTCTTGCTTTACCATCAAAAGGAAGAAGCTGTCAATAATATCAAGGACCAAACCTTTGCTTTACTTCGTAAGAGCCAATCCAGATCCCTCTTCTGGAACTCATAAAACCCAGGACTTTATTAAGAACTTTCTTTCTTATTCCTTTTTTATTTCACTGTTTTATTTATTAAGTTTTGAATTGCCACAGTGTTTTCTGGGAATGGTGCATATTTCCATCATGCTCACCATTCCCAGGGATCTCTTTGGTGGAAGGATGGTACCACCAGGATAGGTGTGTTGTGTAACTGCCCCCCATTTTTTTTGCTGGTCTCTGGCAATGAGGCCCAATTGAAGCATAGACCTTGCACACACCTTACTTTATTGTGCAGCATGGAATGTAAAACTCTGGCCATGGTATGTCAATAAACATGTGGTGTGACCAACTAGGAGGAAGTAAAAGAGAGACATGTGTATGCTAGTGACACTTTTCCCTTCAAACGTATGCCCTTTTGACTGATCTTTTAGGTTAAGGTGTACCCAGGCACCTTTCTGTGGATAGAGAGGGACCCCACCCCACATTTAGAGCACGCAGCATAATTTGAAATGAAGTAAATGCCCCAAGCCTGGCTAAGTTTAATGTCCTTTGCATATACCTGGGCCAGCTTACATTTCAGAGGACAACAGGAACATATTTTAATATTAACAATTTAATAAACTGAAAATAATTCTACTGTAGCTAGTAAGAAAATAACTAAGAAAGAATTACCATTACAAGCAATTAGTATTTTCCGCCTTGAACATATTTCACTTTTATCATCAAGAGATTATTATAATGTAGTTATTAATCTATATCCCAGATTAAATAAGAAAGAATTTTTCAGTAAATTAGAGCCTTCTACTTCTAAATAGGCTAAACTATTAAGAAACGCTACTTTGTATTAACTAATCTACAATAATAATTTACCCCTTTCTTTCTTTTGATTGATTAGTATGGTTTTGGGCTCCAAACCAAATAATGGTGAAACTACTTACCCATAATTTGCTGTATGCGTTTTATCATTTCAATTGAGATTACACTTTAAAAGTGCCCAGTTGTTATAATAAAAATGGCCGCCTGATAGTCATAAATAATTCATGAACTCTCAGTATTGATTTTTCTAAAGCACTTAAAGGAAATATTACACTTGTGAATACTAGTTATAATGTGATCAATATAATCATGTAAAATTACAGTAGCTTTAAATTTATTTTAGATGGAACTTTAATGATTATTAGGCCAAAGAGAAAGCAAAGCTATTAGGAATAAAGAGCTTCAAGGCAATGGTATTCCATAAATGGCCTCATACAGAGAAAATGTTCTACAAGTACAGCCAACATTTCCGTTTATATATGTACTTTTTTTCACTGCTCCCTGTAAATGATTTATTTTTAAAACACTGCAATTATATACCATACTCATGTTTCACCAGTTCTTGGAAAAGAGGTAAAAATAAGAGCTGTATACTTCATGTTAAATACTAAAATAGTCTATAGTTATTTATTTTGGATTAGTAAACTGAGGTCAAAACATAGTTCTGCCAAATACAATTCAATAATTGTCCAGTAAGTTGAAACACTGAGTTCTACTGTTGAAAAGAAATTCGTTGGATGCATTTAATATGTTATGAGTACATGTTGTAAAGGAATGCTTGCTAGACAATAGTAACGTAATCCAATATGCTTTCTTTCATGCACATATTATTGTTCTTAGTATGTGAAAATTAAGGTTGTACTGTATTCTAATGTTTGTAGAAACATTTTCAATATAGATTACTTAGATGAGTAGAGTTTTAGGGTTCATGAATACAGGCACATAGGCATGCAGTGTAAAATACACCAGGGAGCAGTAGCTGCTGCATTTTTCTGTGCATTGGATTGCATGGACAGAAAGCGATCTACATGCCTATACATGTGTATGCACTTGCACAAGTTCCTGAAAGCAAAACTCTTAGTATTTACATGCATATACCATGTACAGCGTTTTATGTCTATACAGAAAAATGCAGCAGCTAGGGCTCGCAGGTGCCACAAATACAGGCATCATTTATGCTATATGCATATACGTCTGTATTTGTGCCCATGTGCATGAGCCCTTAAGCTATTAGAGCATACCGTATAAGCACAATAATGTTACTTGAAAACTTCTCTAATAAAAATGCATAGCTATGGTGTGGAGACCTAAATGACATGGGCATTTTTTGTCAAAATGTCAATGTGATCCAATTTAAGTAATGTGGAAATAATATTATTTGTCTACAACACTATTAGCACTGCTTTATAAACTTGAATGCCTACAGAACAGGAGTAAGACTTGTAGACACATATACTCTTCTCATGGTTTGTCCCAACCACAATCCCAGCAGGTACATTAAATCAAGAATTAATTTCTTTAAGGTAGTTTTATACAGTTGCTTTGTGTGCAACTGTGACTTTAACCAGTTTTAACTAGTAGCTGCAGTTTCCAGCAGAAACGTTGAGGGCTCATATTTGTGGACGCAGGAGCATTATAGATACATAGTAGCAAAATCAGATTATGAAGCCAAGAGTTGTTAGTCAGTGCTGCCCCTGCTCCACTGAACCAAAAGCAATCCTGTCAGTCTTGCCTCAATTCTGCTGGACCAGAGAACATGCTCTCTCTTCATTTTGTAACATAAGGGAACGTTGGTATGTAGTCCAAAAGGAGAGGTGAGGTAGGGCTAACAGCAGGGGCTGGCAACTTTTGGGCCATGGGGCAAGTACAATCAGAGGCCTATGGTGCAGCGACTCGGCCCCCCTTCAGAAGCTTAGTGAATAACCCCCTCAGTGATAAATAATTAATCTGTATGTCATGAGGGGGCAAAACAAAAATTAACTCCTTAGGGTGCAAAACAAATCTGCAGCTTAACTGCAGATAATCACCATAAGGGGTTAATTTTATAGTGATCTACTTTTTATCTTTACATTTTAACATATCTCTCGGTCAGTGCTGACAGGGGAGAAGGGGTCATGGCATGTCAATGTGTTGTGCAATGTCAACATTGCTTTAGTATTCATATCAAGCAGTGATTATGGCATGTAGTCATTCTCACTACTTTATATGTGGCTATTAGTGACAGCTTATCCCAGCATACTGTATACTGGGATCAACTGTCACTCAGTGCCATCAGAAGCCCTGTAAATCTAATAAGAGCTGTCATTAAATGCTTCTGAGGAACAACATTTAGTAACAGCTCTGTACATGCTGAGATCTTATTGATCTCCGCATGTATGGCCTGCTGAAGAGTGATAGGAGTGTGATCAGTGGCGGACCTAATAACCAAATGGCCCTGGTGCGGGAGCGGATCACACTGCCCCCCCCCCAGAGGTCTCTACTGTTGCAGTAACGTGCTGGACTTACCTGAGGTAATAGGTGAAGCATTCCAGCACTTTCCCAGCTGTTCCAGGGCAGATCGGCATTGCAAATCGCATGTGGAGGAGAACCGATCTGCCCTAAAACAGCTGATCGGTCCTGAAATGTCACTTCTCTCCGACTGCAATCTCACATTCCACCGCACTCACAAAGTCGGATAGAAGTGACATTTCAGGACCGATCAGCTGTTTCGGGGCAGATCGGTTCTCCTGCACATGCGATTTGCGATGCCGATCTGCCCTGGAACAGCGGAGAAAGCGTTGGAATGCTTCACCTATTCCACCGCCGAAAAACTGGGCGAGATTACGTTAAAATGTGTGACCACGTCACTGGTCACACATTTTACACATCTACGTCTAACGTAGTCTCAAACTTTGATAGATCACATGCCTACCTGTAATCATTTAATCAGAGAAATAGATTATAATAGGGAACATTACAGTGTAATATTCCCCTTTATAATCCACTTGTCTAATTACATGAAATAGCAGTACACAACTACTATCCCCCCCCTCCCCCCCAGCGCTCGGACTTACCCAGCCAGAGGACCGCAGCTAGGGAGTTTCGATGTGAGCACTGCAGGGGGCAGGGCTTGTGACACACACATGCCTCCTGTGACTTACCTCCCCTCCCTCGGGAACAGCCCCCTCAGGACCCACCCCCTCACGGAGAAGCCAGTCGGCAGTGTGGGGCCCCGGTGTTCGAACACTGGGACTGTGCACTGCCAAAAAAATCAGGACCGGACCCCACTGAGGCTGTGGGGGATCCCAGGACCAGACCTCACTGGGCCCCCCCACAGCCACAGGCCCCATGTGCCCCAGCACTGGCTGCATCGGCGGTAGTTCCGCCACTGAGTGTGATTGATAACAGCAAATCACACTCCATTCACTCTCAGGCAGCTAGTGGGATTAGCTAGCTAGTGGGATTAGGTCAGTGGCAGGTGAAGGACCCCCGGGCTGCCCCATGCCACAGGCACAGTCACCAAGCTATGTATTCATCTGCCCATGGTGGCTGTGACCCTGGTAATTCCACCACTGTAACCCAGCAATACATTATACAGCAATGCAGAATTATAACACCACCTATAACAAATCCCAACAATGCATTACACAGCAATGCAGAATAATACCATCAACTTTAGAGGACTACAAATCAAAGCAATACATTATACAACAATGGAGAATAATGCCATCAGCTATAGAGTACAAATCCCTGCAATACATTATACAGCAATGCAGAATAATACCATCGGCTATAGAGAACTACAAATCCCAGCAATATATTATACAGCAATGCAGAATAATACCACCAGCTATAGAGGACTACAAATCTTAGAAATTAATTAGTAGAGTAGAGCAACAAGAATATATTTACAATAGACGGGGGGGGGATGATTGTGCTGATCCATTCCTGCTGCATGAAGTGTGCAACATACTGCTCCTATGTAGTCAAATCACATGCATCTCATAGCTCTGTAATGTTCATTCTGCTGCTTCAGCACGCTGCCGTGAAAAACAATGTACCATGAAAAACAATGTACCACTTTGGCATGCAAAAATCCTCCATAATCATACCGCCAGGGAGGTTAAGGAGGAACCCCACTCCTAAAAATGGGGAAAATAAATGTTTGGTCACCCCTAAAATTCCCAACCAGACCCTTGACTCGAGCACAGGCCTGGCAGGGCAGGAACGGGGGGAACGAGCGAGCGCCCCGCCCTTCCCTGTCATACCAGGCAACATGCCCTTGGCACTGGGAGGGTGCTTTTCCAGGGTTGCCCCTGGAAAAGGCAGATGGAGACAAGGGCCTCTTCCCCACAAGCACTGTATCGTTGGTTGTGGGAGTGTGGGCAGAGGGGCTTATTCACATCAGGATACCCCTTTAATAGAACAGAGCAGCGTTTTTCTTTTTATCTTTGCAGCAAAATGTTATCAAACTGCTACTTACCACTGTGCCGGGACCAAGGTGTGTAAATTTGCTATGTAGCACTCTTTCAATTTTCTACTAGCTTGAAGAAGGGAAAAGGAAGGAAGATGGAGAATGAAGGATGAAGTGGAGGAGTGGATTGCCGTGTCTGTGTGTTTGTGGAGACATACACAGCTTATTAACACACACAAGAGAAAAGGAGCCACCCTAACACAGGATATCAGGGCCAGATAATTCTGCAGAAACTAAAACTTTTAAACATCAAGGAGCAGCATTCATTGTAAGTTATTTAACCTCCCTGGGGTATGATTATGCAGAATTTTAGCATGCCAAAGCGGTACATTGTTTTTCATGGAAATTTGTTGTTTTATATTGTAGGCCTGTAATTCTTAGTAAATCTTAGGAATAACTCACTAAATCTGTCCGAACAAGAGTCCAGTAGAGATAAATTATAACATA
>NW_017308564.1:119791-132802 GCF_000935625.1 Nanorana parkeri | reverse complement strand
AAAACATGGTCCAGTAAATGGGAATTCTGGGGGTCCTGCCTGATCCGTACCACAGTCAATAGACTACAGTAAAAGTGCAGGCAGGGCACTGGACAAAGCTCTAGGGACAAAATCGAAGTGAAATAGTTTGATAAATATATGTAATTACAGCAGATTACATTGTATTGTGTGTATTCTGTGTAAATGTCATGTTTGCACTTTTGAATTTCTCGCCGAAACTGAAAGCCGAATGCCGACATCGGCCGGGCGCACAAAGCAGAGGACATTGCGGGCTCGCTGGGACAAGGTAAGTGACACTTTTGCACAATCCCGAGTGTGGCTCAGGGGTTACGGCTCTTGGTACTGAAAATTAACCCCGAGCCACACCCGGGAATACCGCCAGGGAGGTTAATCAGTATTTAAAATAGCTTAAAAACATTTTCACTTTAATATCACTATAAGTGATTGTAACTTGAAGTGATATGTTGTATTCAGAAGGTAGCTATGCTATTGGGCTATAGTGTGAGCTCTATCTTAATTTTTCTACACCTTTTTTACTTTATTTTTACCTTGTGATTCTGCCAGTAACACACTTTCCACCCTAGGGTGATAACACTCACTTATTGTACTGTATGTACAGAGGAAAAGCATTGTCATCCTAGGTTGTTTTTCTGATTTAGACTACAAACACTGCTCCCTTTCCTTATCTCCATTACACAGTGAAAAGTTGTTTTGCAGCCCACAATAGCAAGATGGGAAGGCAGATAACATTGTTTGAGATTTCAGCTCACTGCAAAATTACGTGTGTTAAAAAAGAAAACATATGCAGCCACCACATCTTGAGACTGGAAAACGGCAATATATTCTTTTTTTATGACTTGGTTTAGATGTATTTTGATCAGTGCCATTAACTGTAAGAATTTAAATGCATTTGTTAATTATTTATTTTAATGTGTCCACCCTCCAAGAATACCTGCTTTGTGTTTACATTATTACATTAAAGCTTAGAAGGCTGGAAGACTGCTGAGACACTGCTGGGAGAGGGGAGCAAGGGGAGATAAACTGCTAAAAGAATGACTTTCAGAAAAGAAGCTACAGGGCTTCTTTTCTGAACGTTAAGGATGAATTTGATCTACAGTGCCTACAACCAAAGGTCAGTGAAGGCTTGTTTCAAAAATAATTTACTGTTTTAAGCCTTGCCATTTATTTGAAGTGGCTTATAATAATCCTCTGTAAGTACTTTATCAGTATTACTTTTCCCATACATACCATGCATATGTATGGTATTACAATATTCAGAGATATTTTATTATGGTCTTAAACTTTATTTCACAAAAAAACATTACCCCCCCCCTTTTTTTTTCCTTTTTTGCCCCTTATAAACATACTTTATATTGTAAAGCGCTGCACAAACTGTTGGCGCTATATAAATCCTGTATAATAATAATAATAATAATACTGAAGCTTTTGAAATTCACTATATAGTCATGATTTTTATAAAGTCAGGTTTCATTTCTTTACTTCATATTACTTTGCTATTCTTTCATATTTTTTTGTTACCTTCCAGTAAAATCTGATTAGTGAGCCTGATGTTTCTGTACACCTCGTTTGCTTTAGCTTTTTTTAACCAAATCTGTGTCATTTATTATAATTATCACAATCACTACCGTTTTTATAGCTGCATCTGTTTGCTTCTGAGCTTGGTTTCTCTGTACAGATAAACATAACAATATCATAGGCCAGATAAGATTCTAACAATATTCTTGGGAAATCTTTCTTTTGTTTGCCTGATTTACAAAGTAGCACCAACAAGCCTAAATAGAAAGTACAGAATCAACTTCTAGAATTTACATCCATCCCTTACAAAAAATGACTGAAGTTTTTTTTTAGAAGTAATACTGCAGTTTGTGTTGCATGTAAAAATGTGCATTTTTGGGGCATGAAAAAACTGCAATATTACAGTGCAACTGCAGTATTACTGCAATACAGCTGAAGTATTACTGCAGTATATCTAAAATACTAGTAAGATACAACTGTAATAAACTGCAGTACAGGTGAAGTATTTCTAAAATCCAACTGCAATAGAACTGCAGTGTTACTATGTAGAAACCATAATATTCATATAGGGAATATGTATGTATGTATTTAAAGACCTAATGATTGATTTTTTTTAATTTGAATCTGTCCAAGTGTGTATTTCAGGAAAAAATATCTAACATACTGCAATACAGCTGAAGTATTACTGCAGTACATCTAAAATACTAGTCAGATACAACTGTAATACAACTGCAGTATAGGTGAAGTATTTCTAAAATACAACTGCAATAGAACTGCAGTAATACTGCAATGCAGCTGTAGTAGTTTTAAAATAATACTGCAATACAGCTCTGGTAGTATTGCAATACATAATACAACTAAACTACAATTACAATGCTACTTAAGTGCAATGCTAATAAAATGTTGTGCAATACCATTGAAATACGACCAGAATATTTAGATGATCAAGTTTTATTTTCACACATCTGCAATATAATGAAGATACAAAACAACTGTGTGTAATGCGACAATAAATGTGATTTTACTTTTCTTAAACTTAAAATAACAGACTGAGAGTTAAACTAATATATTGCAAACCTACAGTAGTACTTAATTTTCCTGCAGATGTACTTTTTTTGTACTGCAGTTTTACTGCTGTTAAGCTTCAATGTACTGCACTGTATGTACTTATACTATAGTAATTTTTTGTAAGGGATCGTTTTATGTTTACAAAATTATCATAACATAAAAATGACTACCCCTTTTTATTAACTATTTCACTCAAATGAATGCTTGACAACATAACTTATTAATGCAATCTGGGCACTCTTGTTCTTACCACACATTCTAGATCTTGAGTGGGGAAGATGTGTATCTTGTTTGAAATTATTGCAATGTGTGCTTCTAAGGGACTTATAAATAAATCCACATGACCATAGGGCCATTATGAGCATTATCAAGTCATATTATTCTTTTAAAAAAAGTATCTCTTTGTAGTCATGACAGAAAAACTGCAGGGATCCCAGCCTACGCACCCAAAATGACATGGTCTCAGGCTAACAGCCATTGGAGACTGCACAGTAAATTGCCAACATAGTCAACATACCAGAAAGCAGAGCCTGCATATGAAATAACTACAAACTATACATAGAAACAAGGTTTTTAATATGGTAACACTCATTTAGACTATGTACATTACATTAAATCAATCACATATAAATAAATTAAAAGATTACATTACCCCTCTCATGCAAAGGTAAGCACCATGAACATTTGGTAAGTGAAATTGTGGGTTTACATGATAACAGGTAGGTATGTAATCTTAATATGTAAACGTATCATTCTCCATGCATCCATTCCTCTAACTTCTAGCACAAGTGACTTCTGGGTAGGTCTCAATCTAGCTAGGTGTCAGAAACTTTCTAACAGATATCTATGATCTGCACCTTTTTAAAGAAATACACACAATACTTCTAAGCATAAAATCAATGGGACATGGTGTAAAGATTACTGTGAATAAGTTTCTAAGCTCATCACATTTGTTTTACACCATTGAGCCCCATGAGTAGATTCTGCAAAGACTAGATAATTAAAAAATATTTAAAAAAATATTTATATCACTCAAAAATATATATATCACTCAAAGTTTTTTTGCAGTTTTGCATTGAGGGTAGCAGGGATAGAACCTCTGTCCTTGACCTAGTCCTTGACCTTGTTAGGGAGATTCCACCTCACTTTTTGTCCCCTTAAACAGTCTGTGACAGCAGGAAAAAAAACATGAGGGGAGCAGTTGTCACCAGGACAGGAAATTATAAACAGTAATCATAACTTCACAGAGGATTTTGGCTTCCGACTGCCATGGTGGAAATGTACCAATGCATAAAAATATATACTACATAAACATAATTTACTGCAGGGAGAGGATCTTTTCACAAGACTTCAGGCGCAATATTAAATGCACAAAACTTTAAACAAAAACATGCTTGGTGGTTGCCTTAAAACTGCTGGTGTTGCAGAACAGTATG
Organism: Nanorana parkeri; assembly: GCF_000935625.1. Classification (NCBI taxonomy): domain Eukaryota; kingdom Metazoa; phylum Chordata; class Amphibia; order Anura; family Dicroglossidae; genus Nanorana; species Nanorana parkeri. The sequence goes on along the minus strand of NW_017308564.1, from coordinate 128,762 downwards.
ATTTTCACACGCAGTATCAGCTATAGTGTAAATCATGAGGGCATCATTGGCTGGGGAATTGTTTTTTTTCTCTTTTACAGTTAATTTAGCTTACATACAGCAGCATGAACTCAGTATGATTCATTTCAGTTTTGAAAAAAGGCTTTTTTTTTTAAAAGATAGCTTTAGCAGTGACACATGCCTTTCCATCAAACAGTAAAAAGGCCCACTTTTACTACCAGATAAAACTTTACCAGTTGTTTGTTGTGGTTTCCCATTGTTCTTGCTAATGCAAGACTGTCCTGCCACTAGCCAATATCTATTAAGCTCTCATTTAGAATTAAATGATACACCAGTGTAAAATTGGTCAGCAGCAGGACCTTTTTATTAAGGGAGAATTTAATGAAATGTACTAAAAATGAAGCGCACAGGCTAGGGCTTTAATACAAGAATTTAAATACTGCAGAGGATACAGCAACAGGACAGTTTTCATCAGGCATAATAGGCATAATTAATATATGGCTAACTTTTACTTTATCTATGTGGATAGGGGGGTATAATTAATTGTGTATGATATAATTTGAGGTGCTTTAGCTGCACACTGTTCTTGCAATTAGCTATGCTTTTTTTCTCTTTGAAATGATGCAGCAGTGTGCTGTGAACAAAAGTGAGCTTAAAGAACAGATGATAAGTAACAAGTGAATGCTCTGCTTGAAGCACTCTATAAAAAAGCCCCCATCAAAAAAAAAAATCGAAAATAAATTAGCACCGCTGCAATTAAATGTTTCCCTTTTTATAAAGCGAAGATTTGCAGCAAAAAAAAAACCCCCAAAGATTTCAGCCTAAAATGAAGGCCCCATCAATCTAAAATCAAACCAATGTACCCCAAAATAAATTCAAACTCCAAAATGCCACCCAGCACCAAAACAAGTTTGCTATGGACAGCACAGCAGCTAAAAGTGATTGCTGATATCCTCAAATCAACCACAAAATATAATTAAAGATTCAAAAAAGTCCCCAATAATAAGAACAAAAGCAAATGGCAGACAAGGGGTTGATTGCCCAAAAGTGATAGCAATCTCTCACCCCCTTTTATAGCAAGGGAGATGAATGATCCAAATCCTTATTGGCCCTTCTAAGATTGCTGGGCATAGTTCAAAGACAGTGCATTATGCTTTAGAAACATTTTCCAAGGTGAATTTGCACAAACCTCATGCCTACTTATAATTATACATAACTAAAACATACAATACAAAATACTTTTTCATTGTACCTACTATCTGTAATGGAAAGAAACGTTATTTGAGATTTTACTTGCCCATGCTATACTAGAGCTGGGGTATAAAAGGTCCTGCAGTTAAACTACATTAGCATGTCATTTTACCAATTTTACCAATTTTAAAATATGAATGTTACAATTGTTGTTGTAACCAATGAGAGACTACATACTGACTGATAATCATATCATATCAGCATATTATACTAGCAGAAATACTGTAGGTTATTTACTATTTTGTAACATTGTTTTGTGACATCAAAAATATGAATACAATTATGAGATATATATTAGGATGCTCCATAAAATCCATTAACTATCACCTGAGACACTAAAACAAGCTTTCTACATTCAGTTAGGATGCAAACATTGTTTGTCTTTTGAATACAGTACATGTTATTCTTAAATCATAATTTTAGCTAAAATTTTAAAACAAATAATAAAATGAATAGCCTATTAAAAGTAAGAATAAAAAGCAACCATTGCTGTAATACAAACCTTCAATACAGAGCTATCTCCAGCAGTTATTAGTCCGATTAATAAATGTTGTTCAACCCACTTTCCCTGAGCCCATGCCATCTCAACATGCTACATATGACCATAGTTCAGTGCAGCAATACAGTTTGCTCACCACCACTTCTAGAAAAAAAGAGGGACACATGACATTATTAGACAGACCAGAAGACCCAAGGAAGGAACAAATGTATGTATGTTTATATTTTTTAAGTGCTGTAGGGGTGGCAGGAAGGGGTGGGAGGTTTAAATTAAGTTCAGCTTTCAAAATGTTACCGCTTCTTCTGTCAATCAAACTCCTATACCTTGCAAAATTGTGTTTAAATGGTGTAGCATCAGCAGCATGTAATTTGGAACCCCCTGGATACATTTGAAAGTGATTTAATCTAAAAGACCAAACTGTAACATAGACAATCAGTAGTAATTTCTGGAGACTTTGAAAAGAGGCATCAATTAACTGAATGATTAACAGCTCTTGGATCTAAATCTTATGAAATGATGACATGCATATCTCTAAATAGAGGTTTGGAATGCTCCTATGTAATCTTTCAAACATAAAGCAGTGGAGCTGAGAGCATTATTTCTTGGTTCTTACTTTCCAGATGCCTCTTATTTATCTGTGGGTAATGAAGAAAGTACATGTATGGCACCATATCTGGACAGTTATAGCCCCATATATTATGACAATAGTTGAGAAAAGAGACTGTAACATTTATACTTTCAGAGAAAACAATTTTTGTTGTTGTTTTCAGCTCAGCTCATCCCAATCTAAATATATAAAATCTAGCAATGCAAATCCTTATTATTGTACATCTGTTCCATAGTGCTGCCAGGTACTCTTTCTTTCTATTGGATAATGGAACTCAATTAAGGACAGCACATGTTACATTTAAAGTACAATTTAACATAATTAGACTGGATTTTTTTTTAAATGTCACCATTCCTGCACAAAATTGTAAGTGAGAGTAATCAGGGAATGTATTTCTTGTTTTACCCACTGACTAGCTTTAATGTTAGAATATTAAGTGCTGCATCTTTTTTGACAAATATTTGTCAAAAAAGATATATGAAGAATATCTGTAGAGGTCAGTTTAGATATTTTGTGCTACTATATATATATAGATAGAGATAGATAGATAGATATCTATATATATAGTAGCACAAAATATCTAAACTGACCTCTACAGATCATGAGTTGGCTACATATGTGCTTTGCTAAGAAACAGCATTAATTTATCATTTAAATTGCAAATTTAAATTACATGACTAAGCCAGTGTTTGATGTGACACCATCCCCAAATCTGAAATAACAGCAAAGTTGGAATGACATTGGATTTTGAAGCACACTTCAAATTGATTAATTTTTAACAGTCACTGGAAGTGAGTCATAAAATGCAACTAAATGTGTACCAGATAACATTTGCACAAAAAGTATAACTACAGGCTTAGAAACTCATATGTCTGCAATAGGGGCCAGCAACAGGAGATATGATTTTACCCTTGTTTCTAAAATGTCTGCTTTCAGATGCAGCACATAAGATTTAAGTGTGACACTAGTGGCTTTCAAACTGTTATCCTAAGTCCTGTTATTTCACAGGGACTATGCAATCAGAAATTCAGTAATAATATGCTCTGCTCATTGTATAGTTTGTGGCTGTTATGTTGTTAAAGTGGATATTTTAAAATTATCAAAAAATCCTAAATCATTTTATTATAGTTTCAAGTTAATATAATTACTTACCAGATTGTCTATTACTAATGTCTCTTTCATACAATCTATGCATTTCCTTGTAAAATCTATTGTGGAGCTGCCATATTTGCCCTCATGTTATGTGTACATATGTTATGCCTCATGAGTCTTCAGACAATCAGATACCTAGAAAATCTGATCCACCAGTTATTTTTCATTGTATTCATTTTTAGCATTTTCACAAATGTGTGGTCACTTTGATGTCTACCAGCCCAGCACATTAGGCACTCTGGATAATATTGGTATCACTTTACCTTCACATTTGAGGGAAGATTCTGTATACTGACAGTTTATTAAATGACTTCAGATTAATTTTTTTTTACAATTTTATACAATTGGAACTTCTACAGATTGGATGCAAAGGTAATTTTTACAACACTAAGAGGGCTATCCACAAAGCTGCCGAAGGCAGCAGAGTGAAAAACTGGCCCAAAGTGAAGTGAGCCGAACGCTGTTCGGCTATTCACTTAAGGCTTGTACGGCTGATTTCAGCTGTACAACGGCTGAAATCAGCCGTACATCAGCTTGCTTCGGCTGGCTTTGGTTCGGTGGCATGTGTGGCTATGCTGAAGTGCAGAAGGAGTTAGATTAACTAGATCCAACATCTGGATCAGCTGAGCCAAACCTCGGCAGGTTACTCGCTGCCGTTCGGCCAATTCTCATAGGGGCCGAACGGCAGTGAGTGAATAGCCGAATGCCACCGAGCAGCATTCGGCTTGGCTATTCTGCTCGGTACCTCCAGAATAGAAAAACAGTGCAAAAAGTAGAAAAAAAAAGTAGACAAAAATGTTTAAAAGGTAAATAAATTATACATCTTAAAAAATCCCCAAAGAATCAATAAAGATCAATAGAAAAAGAAAAAACAAAAATAAAGATCAATGAAAAAAGAATTAAAAAAAAGAAGGAAACAATTGGGCGGAACTAGCAGTGACAGCTAGCTCCGCCAAAACTGTTTTCTATTGGCTGGGACCTGCTAGAGTATTCTAGCAGGTCCCGGCCAATGAATAACAACTGGGCGGACTGTCTTTAATGACAGTTCTGCTTCCCCAGGCAACCTGGGGACGCTGATCTGTCATTGCAACTGGGCAGAGTTGTCTGTCAACTGTCAGTTTCTAGGCTTTCAGCTGGCCAATGACCGGTCGATCAGCCCACTTTGGGTTTCACTTCGTCTCGGTCGAGCCGAAGCATATGCCTTCGGCTGGGCTCAGTCGCTCGGCCAGCTTCGGGAGCTGTACGGGCTATAGTGAATAGCCCGTACAGCAGCCCTTCGGTTCGACTGAACTGAAGGGCTCAGGTGGCCGAAGCTAGCCAAAGGATCAGCCACAGCTATGGCTGATCCTTTGGGTAGCTTTGTGAATAACCCTGTAAGTTACAATATGACTTTATAAATATGTTGATTTTACATATGAATTTTTTTTGTAAAAGTAGAATTTTGCTTTCCTTGGCCTTAATGGAGGCAGCTATTCTATTTTCAGACACCTCCAACACTTCTGGGAGTGTTGAAGGCCTACTCCCGCTTTCAGCCATGATGTCACCAGCTACTGGGGAAGGCTTGCAGGATCGGAACAGGCAGCATGTCTACACAAAACCACTTACAGCTAACAGGGAAATGTGCAATGTAATTAGTCTAGTCATTTACATGCTTCATAGGACTGTATTGTTTTCATTACAAATTCTAGGTATAGTGCTTGTGGACTCAACTGGTGAAATATTTGTGCTTGAGTTACTGTACATCTATACATCTATTGTGGCCATTTAGAGGGCATTCCAGTCTCCCTGTTATTTACATAGTTACATAGTTACATAGTATTTGGGGTTGAATAAAGAAATATGTCCATCAAGTCCAACCCATATAGGTCCACGCATCATCTCATTCTTAGGGATACTGGTATCCCTGGATATTACGGTCCCTCAAGAAATTGTCCAAACGTTTCTTGAACAAATCTACACTCTTGGCTGAAATCACTGCCGATGGCAGTGAGTTCCAGACCTTAACCGCTCTTACTGTAAAGAACCCTCTTCGCCCATTGTGCTGGAATTTTTTCTCCACCAACTTTAGGTGGTGGCCTCTAGTCTTTGTAATGGAGTTAATCTCAAACAGTTTGTTGCCAATGTTGCTGTCACCATTGAACATCTTGTACATGAAAATCATATCCCCCCTTAATCTCCTTAATTCCAGCGTAAACATGTTTAAGGTCAGAAGCCTTGTCTCATAGCTCTGGTCCTCCATTCCCCTAATTAGTTTTGTTGCCCTCCGCTGGACTCTCTCCAGTTCAAGGACATCCCTTCTCAGTACCGGCGACCAAAACTGGACCGCGTACTCCAGATGTGGCCGAACCAACGATCTATATAGAGGCACAATTATAGACTTGTCCCTGCAATACATCCCCTTCTTAATACAGGACAAGACCCTGCTAGCTTTGTTTACCGCAGCTTGGCACTGCAAGCTACCATTCAGTTTGTGGTCTACAATGACCCCCAAATCTTTTTCTATTTCTGACTTCCCTAGCGGCATACCCATGATTGTATAGCCTATTTGTTTATTTTTATGTCCAAAGTACATTACTTTGCATTTATCGACATTAAACATCATCTGCCATAGTATTGCCCACTCCCCTATTTTATCCAGGTCCTCCTGCAATGTTTTATTGTCACGATCCGTTTCTAGTACCCTCCCTATTTTTGTATCGTCTTCAAACACGGAAACATGGCTATTTATTCCCTCCCCGATGTCATTAATGAATAGGTTAAACAGTATCGGACCCAGCACAGATCCTTGAGGCACACCGCTCATTACACTTGCCCAGTCCGAAAAGGTGCCACGTCATATATGCCCATAGCCCTCAGCTTGTGAAGTAAGAGCTTGTGTGCCTTTGAGAAATCCAGGTATACCACATCTACCGGCTTCCCTCCATCCATATCTCTGCTTACCCCCTAAGTTAGCAAGTTAGCCTGGCAGTTTATTTTATATTATGGAGAAAGCGACAGGAGGAACTGATACATGCCAAGGTTGGTAAGAACACCCAAAGCTCATAGGCAGACAGAAACAGGAGACAATATTTGGGAATTATAACAGGGAAATCTAGATGTCATATTCAATACATTAACCATTTTACCCTCTAGGACAAATGTAATATCTGAGTGGCAAAAAAAATAATTTTTACCTGTTTGCTGATCAGGTGACATGTCAGTCTATAATCTTTCCTTTTTCTCATTCTCTTTGCACTACATGTTAGCATTTCAATAGTATTAGTAGCTATAACCTCCAATATATTAAAGCTGAAATATAGAAATTTTCTATCAAGATGATATTGAGAAATGAGAAGTACTGAATTGAAAATTCACATGAGATATTTTTATTCCATATCGCTCTAACACTCTTAACGTATAGAGTTAAGCAGTTGATAGTGGAAATACACACAAACATTAGGGGACTGTAAGTTGCCCACAGAAGACAATGTTATATGTCTAAAATGTAACTGAGCACTAGCAAACTCCTAATTTTGAGCTTGTTAATAAAATAAAGAGCCACTGAACAAAAACTATTCATTTGAGCTATTAACATTTTTGAACCACAGCTAGTGGGGTTGATTTGCTAAGGGCATATTGGCTGTTAAATTTCGAAGGGCATTTTCACTTTGAGGATTTTCCTTAGTGAACTGCCAAGAAAATATAAGCTTAGCAAATGTGGTAAAGCTCTACAGATCTCCATCATCTGGCGCATGCATGGGCCCTGCTAAGATGGCAGCTTAGCGTGGGAGCTCCGCACTACGGCAGCCACTATACCCCGAGCCCGGCTCTTAGCGGCGTACATGGAGACTCACCACTAGCGGAGGTACCATCTGCAGGCTCAGGTAGCTGTCGGGGGAAGCGGGCTGGCTGCGGGTCGGTAAGGTACCATGTCCCGAGGCCGCTCTCGTGGGGACTGCTGGATGGCTCCTCCCCCGGCTCGCTGACAGAGTGCAGTATCGCTGACACAGGCATCAGAAAACTGGCTGGAAAAGTGGGAGAGGTGGACAGCCTGTGGCCATCGACCAGGCTGGATTAAGCCGACCTAGACGGGGCATACATTCAATGAGGAGGTTCTCCTGGAGACATGCTTTTACCTGTTATGGACCATACATGAGAAACTACAAGAGAAACTGAAGACATACCATATATGAATTTATGTTGCCAGCTATAAGCCCATCTCTCTGCAGATGAACTGCAAGTATCAAGTAAAGATATTCGCTAAGGATGCTGCATGTGTGAAGTATTGTTAATCGTTATGAGCTTATCCCCCCTCAGCTGAACCAAGATGAAGATACAGCTTATATCAATCAATGTATTCCAGATCTTGATGGCGGGAGGAAGACCTAAACAATCTAGAAAACAATCACAGAAGAAACAGCCTGTGATGCGGAAATCCAAGATGGCGGCGGCACCATCTTTGTCTCCTATACAGCAAAAACAGACACGAGTCAGGCATAGTGACGTGGAGGACTCCTCGGACTCAATGCATCGGACTACAGTGAGTACAGACTCCCCTGACCAAAAATCACCAGCTTCCACCGCCTCCCTTATTGAATGTACAATGGAAGAAATATTATTCACTCAGAGAAACTTCCCAGCTGATTATAAACCACCATGTGAACTGAGGGGGAATATAGCTCAGTGGGCATGGTGGATGATCACCCCTTGATTATTAAACTTTCTGAGATCCTGGACAAAGGGCTAGCCCGTATCGCAAAACAAATTACAGCAGATATTAAAATGGATATACAGGAACTGGGCTCGCGGATTGATTCCATTGAGCAAAAAGTTGATGCTACAATTGCCTGTACGAATGAAAATATCACTCACATCCACACTATACAGACACAATTAAATGAAGCTTTAGCTAAGATTGATGATCTAGAAAATCGATCTTGGAGGGGCAATTTTAGGATCACGGGACTACCAGAATCTATTACTGACCTGGAAGTAGTGGTACGATCATTTATGAAAGATATCCTTCCTGATATCCCAGACCATAAGTTTGATTCAGATAGGGTACATAGGGCGTCTATTAAATTGAGCCCTTTGGGTCAGGCCGAGATGTTCTTGTTAAGCCACATTATTACCAGACCAAAGAAATGTTGATGGTTAAAGTTCGGAATTCCGCCTGCCCTGCAGATGGCATCTCACCCGATACAAATTTTTGCAGATATCTCCGCAGTCACCATTCAGAAAAGGCGAACTCTAAAGCCCCTTCTTCAAATCTTGACTAAGCACGCTATAAAATATAGATGGGCCTTCCCACTACGTGTGCATTTTTATTTTAAAAACAAGGCCTATTCTTTTTCCACACTGTCTGAGGGAGAAGCGTTGCTATCAGGAGTCCTCAGCAAGCTACTATGAACAGAGGAAGAATAAATGTTCCGCTATCACCACTCTGGGAACGATCATGCTCACGCTCTAAAGTCCTCACTACC
>NW_017308564.1:98873-119721 GCF_000935625.1 Nanorana parkeri | reverse complement strand
CCCGATTGAAAACTACAAGCCCTCTCTGTGGTTGGCGAAAAGCATGTACTAGGGAATAGTATACATTATGTTTTCTTTTTGGTACCTTGGGTTTTAGTATGGCCGGTCCAGACGCGGGCTAGGACAATTGACCATCAGACTCCGGGCTGTTGAAGAGCTATGTATTCACAGTTGGGATTGTGTTAGATGTCACTTTAACACATATGTATATTTGGAGGGGTTCCCCCTTGTCGGGGGACCTAGTTAAGTAATTATGATTGGCACTGCATATAGGTTTGAATTGTGTTATATAAGTCACCTGAGGAATTGATTAGTATTTACATAGATAAAAGATAAAAGGAAAATGTAGGGGTAGCACAAGGAGGAGGAGGGGGAGGTAATAATTATTAAACACATTGAGAATGAAGTTGGTAAATAAATGAATAAGGGGGGGGGGGAATTGGGTTTCACTCACACCATGAACACGATGGGAAACAAATATTAGATATAGAATAGGTAGACCAATGGGGGTTCACACCTTAGTTTTGAGGCCATGAGACACAAGGAGAAATTAATACATTTAAAAGAGAGTTGAGGAGGACACGTTGCCTAAATTTCACATCACTATTTAATATTAATTGATATTCAGCCAGGGAAATACTGAATCAATTATCTTACATTGAGCACTTGCACGGTCACTTGAAAATTTTAAATTAAATAGGAATTATTATGGGGCAAAGGTAAGATACACAGATCAAATTGTTGGGTATTATGGTTATTGGATACACTTGGGATTGTGTATTAGTATAAAATTTAGTGTAGTAACTTTTTAGAGAAGTGCCAACTGTGAAGAGTAGGTCTTAAGAAGCCATAGGAGGAGGGCAAAGACAGGCCATTAAAGATAGGTGCTTGATCTTACCAGACTGGAAGGTACGGGTCTCTCCCTGCTCAGGCCAAGTGAGATACTTGGGCTAAAACATTGACGGGACCCGAATACCTGTGTGTAATCAATCAAAGACTACAAGTCCCTTTAAGGGAACGGGGGCAGTAAATGGGAAGAAACAATTAAACTACAGATCCCTCTCCACAGTGATTAGCGAGGGGTGGGCTGTAGTCAATCAATGAGGTGAAGGGGGGCAATGATCATGGAAGAGGGCGGCCCAATGGTCAATTGTAGGTATCCAGTGGTGGTGCAATGGATTAAATACGATTGGAAAACGGACCAGGAGGTTATATTGGGCAAATCGGTGGCTATCGGGGGCTACTGAATTACGGTTATGAATAATAGATATTTAATTAAGGGTTACATCATTGAGTATTTAGTGATTAAATTGGCATTGTATATTAAATTAGAACCCTATAATCTCCTAAGAGTCCCAATAGCCAGGAATCATTCAGGTAACTAGCAGCTAGGGAATCAGGGCTAGTAGCCCCAATTGGATAAGTATAATGAGTAGTATATAAATGCAGTGATAATGTTATAATGAAATAAGAAATATCGGCCACCTATAGTATATTATATCAATGGTATAGAGCCGGGGCGGGGTTAGGCTGCCGGTAGCTGTCGTGCGCCCACACGGGGAGTTTCCCCTGTTTCTGTCAAGTGAGCCACCCGTATAGGGTGGCTTGTAAATGTTTTTTTGATAGGGTACTAAGGTGTTCTAGGAGTTGGTTTATGTGTTTTGACCTATGTGGTCTTTTGTGTTTTTTGTTTAAGGTAGGTAGGGAAATTTATTATTTTCTTTCTTGTTTTTCTTGTCTTTTCTCAAATTTTTTCAGGCCATGGTCGGGACGAGGGGGGTGGGCCAAAGGGTTTAGGTTGCATGCTCAGGTGAGTGGGGGGATCAGAGACATGGGCTAGTAACCAATGTTGGTGGGATAGTGAATATCAAATTGGGCCCTGGATCGTTTATAGGTGGCTATTAGGAAGTCATGTCCGCTTGTGGAGGTAATATGCGTATAGCCACACATAATGCTCAGGGCCTTAATTCGCCTGTAAAACGTCGAACAGCTTTTAATCAGTATCACTCTCAAAAAATAGATGTTCTTTTGCTTCAGGAAATGCACTTTACTACCAGTTACAATCCATCTTTTATACATAAACAATATGCGCAGTATTATTTGGCTAGTACAACAGATAAGTCTAAAGGGGTGGCCATTCTGTTTGCTAAGCATATATCTTTTCAGCTACAGTTGGAACTTAAAGATCCTGGAGGTCGATACCTGTTGGTGAAGGGCACTATTGGGGATCAGTTGTTTACATTTATTTCTTACTATGCCCCTAATGTTGGCCAAATTCCCTTCTTTACCCATCTTTTTGCGGTTCTCTCGCCGCATATAGAGGGTATAGAAGTACTAGCTTCCAATCTAGACTAGACTCCAAACTAGCTCTGGATCTAAATATTGACAAATCTCACTCTCTTAGCACCAGATTGAAACATCCCCCTAAACGCGGAGTGAAGTTGGCAAAGCTCTTCTACTTGCATAATGTAGTGGATGCGTGGCGCGAGTGTAATCCTTCTAGTAGGGATTACACTCATTTTTCTCATGCCCACTCCACTTACTCTCGTATAGACCATATTTTTGTCCCCCCGCGGATGCTGGTGGGTATTAGATCAGTAAAAATTAGAGAGGTGCCTTGGTCTGACCATGCCTTAGTTATAATGACTTATACCTTGGCCCAACCCTTTCGAGGACTGGGCCATTGGAGACTTCATGGGGGTGATTTACTAACCTAAACACACGCACGCACCAGGTGCGTGTGATTTTTACACAGCAAAACATATTTATCAACCAAAAAGTCTCTAAAAGCATATTTCCACTAATACCATATATGGAAAAATCATGCACATGATGCATATATAATGCTGCTTCACAGTTTAGACAAAAATGGTTAGCTCATGCATTTACATTCCTGCATTCATCAACGCAAGCAACACAACGTAGAGCTAATTTACACAACATCACCTTGCAATTCATGCAGGGCTTTGCACAACACACCTGCTGGGTGTGTACACACTACAAAGGTGTCTAGATTCCGCCAATAGATCATGCTGGGAGGGAACACACTACAGAGGTGTATACTTGTTCGTGGCGTGTTTATAAGGTTAGTAAATCAACCCCCAATGACTCACTTTTAAGTGATCCGGGGGTAGTAGTGGAAGTTCAGAGTGCACTGACTTAATACTTTCGTATCAACGCCCCCTCAGTAACCTCACCCATTACCAACTGGGAGGCTCATAAGGCTATTTTATGAGAGCATTTTATTTCTATTTCCACACGCAAGAAACGCCAACGAACATCTCATATTTCTAAATTAGAAGGGGAGCTGCTGACTATGATTCAGGCACTTAAACAGCATCCAAGAAAGACCCTTCGAGAGAGTATTGACCAGGTTCGTTTGTCCCTTAATCTGGCCCTTACTACGGTGGTGGAGCGGAGCCTTCGATGGTCTCAACATAGATTTTATTCTCACGGGACAAAATTGGCCATTTATTAGCTGTTAAATTATCACCTAAACTCCATAACTACTCGATCCCCAAAATAAGATGTGCGACTGGAAAGTATACACAGAACCTGAAAGTGGTTCTACAGGAATTTGAACTTTTCTATACCCGATTGTATGCCAATACCTATGATCCACCTAAATTGATAATACAGCAATTTTTGAGAGCTTTGACACTTCCCAACTTAAACCCTGAACATGTAGCTTTACTGGAGGAGCCAGTTACTCAATCTGAAATTAAACAAGCTATTAAACAGGCAAAAATAACCTTTGCCCCTGGCCCGGATGGGTTTTCAGCTATCTATTATAAGAAATTTGAAGAGATACTTCTCCCTCATCTTGAAGCCCTTTTTTTAGCCATTGGCAGGGGCGAGTCCTTGAGTTCGCACATGAATGAGGCATTTCTAAGTTTAATTCCCAAACCTAATAAAGATCCAGGAGAAATAGCTAATTATAGACTTATATCTCTAATTAATAATGACCTTAAACTGCTTACAAAAATCTTAGCAAACAGAATTAACTCTTTTTTGCCTGCCTACATCCATAAAGATCAAGTGGGATTTATCGAGGGGAGGCAAGGGCCAGACCAAATTCATAGAGCAATAGATATAATATCTTTGTTAAAAATCAGGGTGGGGTAAAACTCCAGGTGTCAGTGGCTTGCTGCTGTCTGTATAGTTACAGAAAGCCTTTGATTCGATATCCTGGACCTATCTTTTCACGCTAGAGGAGTGGGGGTTTGGCACTCAGTTTATGTGCTTACTCCGGAACTTGTACTCCTGCCCCTCAGCGGTCATTAAGATGCAGGGATTTAAATCAGCTCCAATTTCAATTTATAAAGGAACTAGACAAGGTTGCCCTCTCTCTCCTCTGCTATTTGCCCTGGCGATTGAGCCCCTTGCCATTTCGATAAGAGAGAACTCGGATATTAAAGGGGTTTACTGTGGTTTAAGGGAACATAAATGTGCTCTCTTTGCAGATGATCTATTGCTTTTTGTAACTCAACCGTTGATTACCCTTCCTAACGTAGTGTCCTCCCTTGATAGATTTGCAAAGGTGTCTGGGCTCCATATAAATGCAACTAAATCTTTGGCCCTGAATATAAATCTACCCTTGGAATTAGTGAATACATTAAAAGGTGCGTTCCCTTTCTCTTGGCAGTCAACTACGCTATCCTATTTGGGGATCGAGCTCACTCCCTCTTTCGATCTCCTATATCAGGCGAATTTCCCTCCTATCTTTAAGAAACTAAGGGGGGACAGATGGTCGTTACACAATTTATCCTGGCTAGGGAGAATAAACGCTTTCAAAATGAGTCTTCTCCCTCAACTGTTATATCTATCTATTTAGGGCCCTTCCTATTCCAGTCCCTAGATCTGAACTAGCCACCTTTCAATCCAATCTGGTGAAATTCATATGGGGAGGTAAAGGTCATCGTTCATCTAGGATCACGCTGTATAGTACAGAGAATCCGGGAGGTTAAGAGTTCCAAATATATATCATTATTATCGGGCTGCACGTATAGCCAAGCTATCTTTAATATATTCTAAAGAAGAGCCACCGGATTGGGTTATCGGAGGCAGCTAGAAATATGCCTTAGGATTTACTGAAATGGCTGCCTACTAGATCACATCCACCAGTTATGGCCCCTACCCTCTCTAACTCTCTGGCTCTTTGGTACCGTGTTAAAACTCATGGAAACATGAGTTCATACCTCACTCCTCTTGCCCCTTTATATAGAAATCCGGCATTTGTCCCTGGTATTCACCCCAAATTATTTCAGTGGTGGTTGGATAAGGGCTTATATAGAATTGGACAATACTTTAGGAGGGGGAGACCTTTGACTGTGGAATATTGCAGGGAGCATTTAGACATGCCGCTGTCCGAGTTGTTCCGTTACTGCCAGATTACTCATTTTCTACGCGATATATCAGCTCTGGCGGTATCTAGACATTGTGCACGATTAATAATGTTCATATTTTTGGCAGCCAAAAACACGTTTGCTAAAGCCTGGAAAGCACCCAGGGTGTCATTGAGGCACGTAAAGACCAAGCTGTCTTGGATTATGATTCATGAAAAACTGGCGAGTATCCTTTTGGATAAAACTGGGCAATTTGAGTTAACATGGGGTCATTGGATGGCCTATGTAGGTAGTATAACAACCTGAGAATGATAGAAGGCTTACAGGCCCCAGCTTATATACTCTTTTGGAACCCCAGCATCACCTTAAAGAGTACCTGTCACCACCATCTGCTATCACATGGGCGGGCTGGTAAGCCCCCCTATGTGATAGCAGTCAAAGTAAAGTAAAAAAAAAAAGTTTTTTAAATTAAAATTAAAATAAAATAAATCTAATAATAATGAAAAAAAAAATGAAAACACGTAAACACGAGTCGGGTGCGCCTACGTATGAAAACGACGAACGCGCTACACATGTTGGGTATCGCCACGCACGCCAGAGTGAGAGCAATAATTCTAGGGCCAGTATTTTGGGGTATCTCTAAATTGATGACCTGTGGGGGCTTTTAAAGCGACTTCCATGGACTTTTTGGGGTACTGCAGTTTTTCGCTGTTTCACGGACGCACGCAATTTGTAACCTGGGCATGTTGGGTATCGTTTTACTCGTTGTAACCTCATCTTTTATATTTCATTAAAAAAATTGGTATTTGGTTGTGTTTTGTGGCATTTAATTACATTTTTAACTAAGTGTTGGGGTTTAATAAGGAGTTGCGCTAATATTGCGCAACATAAAAGTTTGCAACTACCACCATTTTATTCTATAGGGTCTTGGCATTCTGAAAATATATAATGTTTGGGGATTTTAAGTCATTTTCAGGCCTAAAATGTGGAATATAACATGGGTGCAAAAAATGAAAAAAAAAGGCCTCAGTCATGAAGGGGTTACATATTATAAAATGGTAATGTTTTCTTTTCTTTCTTAAAGACTATTTAAATATATGCATGTACAAATTATGTTGAGAATAATAATCCAGCGGACTTGAATGTGTAATGTCATGTTTAAAT
This sequence comes from Nanorana parkeri, assembly GCF_000935625.1. Lineage (NCBI taxonomy): Eukaryota > Metazoa > Chordata > Amphibia > Anura > Dicroglossidae > Nanorana > Nanorana parkeri. Next base: position 113,212 of record NW_017308564.1, on the reverse strand, counting down.
GGTTGGTGTAGTATTTTATAGTTTTATGGTGTATGTGTCATGTAATGTCTTGATGAAAATGATAAAATATTTGAAATACAGACTTCCAGCATCCAATCACGTGCAAGCAAAAATGCTGCTTTCTTTATTTATCTGCATGTAATTGGTTAATCTATGCAAAGTAAATTTTCACCTAATTCAGTAGGCTAAGGAAAAGTTCCCTTGCAAACAACCTACCTGCATGTAGTAAATCAACCACATTGACCATTGAGAGTAGACTGGACCAAAAAAGACTGAGGTTTATATTCTCCTCTACTCTACTGAAAAAATAGATTATACAAACACTGTAAAGACTGTTGCTGGACTGTTTTCTTGATCATGTATTTTCCCTACATTCTTCATTGAACACAGCAAAAGGCATTACGACACAAAGTATGTTTTTCATTTTACTGTGGCCATGGTAAGGTATTTTGTCTTTTTTAACTTAAGCGCTATTTACATTTTTCCAAATAACACAAAAGATTGACAGTAAACGTAATGGTAATGGATACCTCTTATCTGACTTTTCACGTCTATTAATTACTAAGCTAGAAATGGAGCTGATGTTAGCATTTTATATTTCCTGATCTTTTGTAGAGCTCTCAAATTAAGTAAGTATTCTACATATTGTGATGATCTTAGTGTATAGAGATAATTTAACTTGGAGTGCAGGGAAATTACACAGGAATTTGAATAGCAGGAAATTGTCTACTTTTTGAAGATGATTTCTACTTTAATTGATTTTGAAGATGATTTTAAGCACACTTCTTTGAAGTAAAAAAAATAACATTTTCTTTTCTTTTTTTCTTTCTTATTTGAAAACACTTTAGAAAAATACTGTATATTATAGTGAACACAACTATACAGATGGGTGCATTCGTTTTTATCAACTTTTTATCTTGCTGTCTGGGGAAATTCATCTCTCTGTTTGTCCTGGTGATTGTGCTCATGGAATAAGAATGTTAGTGAAAATCCTACATTTTAAAGTTGTTATAAGAACAAGAGGTGAGATAATGGTTGCATGTGTTCTTATGACAGGAGATGGAAATTCCTATCAATTTCTCCCCAAAAAGTTGGCTATACACTTTATCAATTTGACATATGACACCAGTTATAATACTTTCTAATATTTCTTTATGTATATTAAAAGAGAAAATATGTTTGATACCTTCTGTTCTCAAACCAAGGCTTACAATTAATTTCTTTCTGATGTAGTGAGGGCATGCACAAAGTCAAACATATTGATAATTTAATCCACATTAAATGTAAAAATACACATCCAGCATGTTAGGTAAACAAATTGTGGTTAATTAGTAGGATTGCAAGAACACCCCCATTTGCAAACTATAATAACATAACCCATAGAAACAAACCTGATTTCCTCTTTCATCTTCCTCATTAGCTTAGAGCAGCAGAACAAAATAAATGTTTTCTTTTTGTTGTATGGGTGCTGCACTAATAGACAAGATGTCTAATATGTAATACCAACAGTGAGCAAATTCTTATGATATATGCCAAAACCAAATGAACACCAAGAGGTAACCATCATTGCCCCACACAAAGGAAAGATACTTCTATGTAAACCTGTTAAAGGCATATTTGTTCCTGATTTTCAACTCAAACTGATTTTCAACTCATTAAAAATATTTCATTTATTTATTTATTTATTTTTACTGTAATGTTTTATGACATTCTCTATTGTTTCAGCTCCTAGTTAAAATATATACACATATCTGATGAAATGAAAATGTATGAGAAATATATTTCACTTAATCATTTAACTGTTACTAATGTAATGAGCTGCAACTTTTAACTTGGGTTATTAATTTGGTTAATTTTCCACACTTCATTTTATGCATGGAATAAATGTAATACATTATTATATAGTACAATTCTGTCATTTTTAAAATAATAGTAATTGTCATGGTTTTTGGAATTTCTGAATTTTCAAAACAAGACCTTTACAGAGGATGTACATGATTTGTGTGATTCAAATTGCCACCCTCTGTAATTATACATACAAATTTAGAAGGAACCTTGCAGTATAACAAGAACCTTTCTGTGCATCAGGGTTGTGATTCTTTATCTCCTTAATAATTTGTGAGTTACGGCTCTGGAGTGAGATAGTAAATAAGAGGAATTTGGGCACCTAACAAATATATGCTTTTTCCAGGGCAGTAATTCACTGTCTGATGAAACAAGGATACTTTCTGCTCTGCTTCTACTGCAGTTATGATTAAAAGAAGCAAGTAATACTATCTACCACTGCTACAAAATGTAACACAAATGTTAGTATTAAGTAACAAGATTACACCTAGTGGAGGTAAGAAAGTAGACCTGGGGTTAGTACAAGCAGAGATCTTAACTGAGAACTTTGTAAGAACAGTTTACACTTCACAATGCATGAATGTGAACGAATGTGCATTTTTGTGACACATCAGCTTATTCAATCAATGGGCTGCCACACATGTAAAAAAAGTGTCAAAGTAGCTCATACAGCATTTTCATCTGTAGCATTATTTTCTGCATGTCTGTGTGTTTAATGTGCGTCCACGCACAGAAAAAACTGCTTGTTTTATCGACTGTGTTTGGGTGCCATTAACAAGTAATTGAAAGAGTGTTGCACATTATTAACGCATTGCATTCATGCATTGCATGAATACACTTTCAACTTTGCAATGCCAAAGTGTGAACGGGGACTAAAAAAGCAAGTCATTAAATTATCCTACCATCAGATTCTAAAGATAAAATACCATTTTTGGGTGGAAGATGAATAGTGATCAACAACGGTAGTGACATCACCAAATCTCACACTGCAGATATGAGCCTAAAAGCATAGGAGTGCCTATGATACAGAGGCATTGCTATTTTTCAGGAGGAATTCAAGACAAAAGTTTCAGGACCAGATGCAGACACTTTAGTAGAGTATATAGTGGCAAGTTGCTTCACCACTGGCAGCCACCTTTCCTATAAGGCAAATAAGTCTACCAGTACTCGGATGCCCCCAGGTCTTAGACTGTATACTCTATAAATGTTGCTGGCAACCTCCAGAGCAGTAGCACTGACTGGTTACAAGGTACAAGACATAAACAGAAAGCAAGATAGAAGACAGGAACATGATACAAATACAAAACAGGAATTGGATACAAGATAATTACAGAATATAAGTTACAGGTCTAGTATAGGATGCAAGAAACAAGACAGTTACATGATTAAAGGAACAAGATAGGTACAGAATTAAAGATCCAAGGCCAGACTAGCAGGGTTATTCACAAAAGGGTGAAGAGTTTTGAGAAGGTAGGAGAGGTGAACAATCTCAGCCAAAATAGCTGATTTGGAAACATTCTCCAATTCAGCTCACTTTCCAGTTCAACTATGTTGTCCTAGATTGTTCACTTCTACTGACTTATCCAAATTCTTCACAGTTTTGTAAATATCCCTGTAGGATTCAAGATCAAGACAGGTATAAGATTCAAGATATACAAGAGCAGGATACAGGCTTCTGTTTATAATGATCTAGACAACTAGATAAACTAGGATTTAACTAGACTGGACTATCACAAACCCATTTCCCAGGGCTTGTGTTGCTTAAATAAAGTGCCACTAACCAATCCCAGGGCTGAGTGTTGTGTGGCTGGGCTCATTATCCTGCAGCTGATGGAGAGGTGCTGAGGTTGTTTGGCCAGTTTTATTTAGCCCACAGCTGACAAGACAACTGCACTAGGTGCAGTGACAAGAAGCAACCACCAGAAAGAGCTGGGAGGTTGCGACAGGCATAGAAGCATTAGACATGGTCTTAATAAAAGATGGGTACATGAGTACTGCTTAGGCTCAAATAAAAAATATAGATGTTCCCTATAATAAAACAAATCATCACATTTTGAGTTTGTGGCAAGCAATCTTTGAAGCTGCTGAACAGTCCCAGTAAGTTCTATAGTCGCATGACATCACTGAATAAACTGCACAATATACAACTGACAACACAAAAAAAGATTTAAAGAATGTGAGCTATTGTCAGTCACAAAATGGGATTGGTCCTAAACTTGCATCAAACACTGATCTATGGACAGACAATACCATATTAATTATTATCTCAGTATCATTTGCTTTGAAGTTGTAATAGATAGGTTTAGTGATTTCTTTTACTTTTCTTTCATAATTATTTTCATTAATAAACTATTAAGGAATGCATTAATTTACCTATTGTGTATGCTGAATAAAAAAATCACATGAGTTATTTTTCTTCTACCTGTAGCCTCATAAAATTATTTTGTATATTTTTCTCCTTAAAAAATTTCCTTTTTATCAAATAGGGAAACAAATTGCCAGAGTGTAGAAAATAAATGAAACACTACAGTATGTAAGCATTCTCTAATTGACTCACTATGATTGAAAGGACTCATTATGCACATTGGAAGACAGGACATTTCTAAGCAGCTAACAATCCAACAAAGCAAATTTGTACTTAGTGTTCAAGCTGGAATTTTTTTGAATAAAATATAAAGTAAATGATAGCACAAATTCCACATTGTATTATCTACTTGTTTCAGCAATCCAGCTCTAAACATATTTCCCCCTAAAAATGTGCCTATTCAGAATTTTGTCTCCAAGGTATGTAATTGCCTACAATTGTATTAAAATACATCCTATGTTTGCCATTTCAGTTTGATATATATTTCTTCTTATTGATTTGAAATGACGTGTTAATGGGAAGCGCATCGCTTATCATATACATTACATTATATGCTTTATCATTGTCATGTCATCTAATTGACTGCCTATCATTCATATTTAACCTAGAAAAGAATATAGTTTGTGCAGTCTGATGCTTAAATATTAGTTTGTAGACTATAGGTACTGTATATAACAAACGTTTTTCTTCAATAATTTTCCCCTGGTCTTAGCCATAACTTTTCTAAAAATGTTACATTTCTAAGGTTGAAATGACAAAAATGATCAAACTTGAATCATAGCAATAAATCAGCAAGTAACAAACAAAAGCTGAAGTACCAGTACATAAACTGCACAGAAAAAGATTGTAAACAGAAGCCAACATACACTATGCGTACAATAACAATGTAGAAGACAATATTGTTGCAAAGTCTGCCAGTAAAACATCAGCACATTTGGAGTAAAGTGATATGGGATAAAGGAGCTCATAAGGGCAGGGGGAAGACCACATGGTATGGAGGAGAGGTAGGGGCCAGGGGGAAGGTAGCAGGCAAGAATGGTGGTGAGTAGCCATGATCGCCTGGGTATCTAAGGATTCAAGACACCAAGGGTATGATACAAAAGTAGAGCCTAGCAGGGTAGTCAGGATGCCAAAAACCTCAGCCCAAAATCGCTAAACTATGGGGCACATCCACCACATCCTTGAAAACATAAAGTCAAGTATGCTGGCACACAATGGGCAATTCTTTACCATCTCAAAAGGACTTTGCAATTAATTTCAATGGCTTAAACATTACATTAACAAGATTTGGTTGTACCATGTAATGTGTACCATGTATGTACTACATTTGGACCATATACGCTGCCAATCCCTTGTTTAGGTCTGAGCCCAAGTCCATTTCCCACTGGTGAGTATACATAGGAGGCTGCCTCACAGTGGCATCAGTGTGAAAGGTAGAAAGCCAGGAGTTAAGTTCCAGTAAATGGGGGTCAGAATGGCATCTGCGCTCAAATGGGGTCAAAATTACAGGGCCGCCAGAGGTTTCACTGCTCAAGTCACAAAATGTTTAACCTGATCAAAATATCTCTCTCCATATTAGGGAGTTTCAGCTCTCTCTGGAGCACAGAAAGGGGCTTCATATAATCCTTGGTGATCAAGTTTCGGACCTGAGTGCACCTTGACAGATCCATTCTTTGAAGTTCAGGGGAGGGAAAAAGGATGGAGGGAAGGCCAGCTTGTTTGTAAAGAGCATAAGATGAAGATTGAAGACCCCCTGTATATTTAACGGAGTTCCTCACCCACAGGGTGTTGTCGATGATTAGGTAAGAGAAACAGGGCACAGGGTAGAGCCAAGGTTATGTATACAGATTGGGTCACAATTTAGAGCCTCCAGAGATACCCGTATAGGAACTTAAGTAAAGGCATGCAATTTTGGGATTTGGGTGATTTGTGCCATCTGAAAATATAATGTTAGGGTAAGGAAGCCTAGACTACCTGCCAGTTTACTTCTAGTCAGCAAGGACCATTTCTTGATTGATGATTGTACTAGACAAAGTTCAGCACCAGGCACTGTTAAGACCTCAGAAATATGTGATGGCACAGGCACAGGACAAACTAAAAAATAGCAAAGGAGCTTGGGAGATAGGACATTTTAATCACAGCCACTCTGCCCAGCCAAGAAATGGTGAATTGATCCCTAAAGGTAACAGGAATTAGTAAAATGTATGTCCAGATAGGGGAAGGAGGTGAGGGACCACTGAAAATAATATGTGTACCTAAGGTGATCTACCTTTGGTGAAGAAAAGGGAGGGAAAGATTCAGTGCCCTAGACTTGTTGTTGTTGACTGTGAGTCTAGATACTCGTGCAAACTGGGACAACACATTAAAGAGATTAGGCAGCAACGTGGTCAAGTTTGTAAGGTACATCATTATGTCATCTGTGAACAGATTCACTTTTTGGTGTATCCAAGCTACCTGGATACCCACAATATTAACATTGTCAAGAAGTAGGATGGCAAAGGGTTCAATAAGGGAGCAAACAGAAGTTGGGAGAGCACACATCCTTGCTGTCTACCTTCTATGATTGGAAAGTAAGTGGACTCAAAGCCTGACTAGTTCATGTATGCCTGGGGGGAGGAATATGGGCATTAGATTCAAGTGCAGATAGGGAGTACAAGCCCAAGAGGTATGACTAGGAAAGGGAATCAAAGGCTTTCCGAAAATCAAGAGATAAGAAACGCTGGGATTTTACATTTCTGCATTTGGCAAATTAGGTGTATGGCCCATCGAATATTATCTCTGCTTTGGCATGTAGGAATTAAACCTGTCTGGTCATTGTGCATCATGGTACCAATTACAGAGACAGGGGTCAGGGAGCAATGTACATCTCTACCGAAAGTACATAATTTTATTTCATCTCCTCTCTTCTCTACTCTTCCACAGGTAAATGCTGGTATCAACATCATATTAGCTTTCTTTGTTGTAGATATATGAAGCTGCCTCTCTGCTAGTACATGTCTGCTCCAACACACACTGAACAAAGGCTGCTGGGTACCCTAACTTTTAGAGGGAGGGGGTGGGCACATAAAAAATAAAAACTCGATTGGCCCTTCTAAGCCACATGAACACAGTTCAGAAGCCAGGAAGTACAGTATTTGGTAACTGGTTGCTATGAACACAAACAGACACAGTTGTTTGTCATTTTCCTGAGCTTCAAATGAACATTGGAAGGTTATGAACATTTAGAATGTTAAAATATCTTCTTTTACTCTTAGATAAGACCGATACATCAGAAGTAGATACTGTACATCCAACTTTGAAGGAATCAGTGATGCTGATTCCTCAGAGTCTGATCAAACATAGGCTTTACCTTCTCCTAAACGTACAAATGCAGGTCATCTAAATTCCCGCCCCTTCAGTTAAAGGCCAATATTTGAGCTTTTCTGCAGACTGTGTTAAGGGATGTTGATAACATTGCAGCAGTACATGACTCTTGGAATCTGCTTCTCTGCACACAGCATGGTACAGCACAAAAAAGCAGCATGTGGCTCTGGAGTTCTGCTGCTTACTCACAGCATAGTATCTCTAGTCTTTACCCACTCTATATGCTACAGCCTGTGTCACTCTGCTACTGGGCTCTCATGCAGCACAGTCTCTATTCTAAGCCACCCTCTTTTTTTTCTCTGCTCCCTTCTGCCACACTGTCCTATAATATGGTGGGGGAAAGAGAGTTAGTTGTGGTGTGACCTCTGGAGATGCCATGTGTCCCCCTCCTTAAAGATGAACCAGCCAGGGTTACAACTGCTTATACCAGTGCATTCCATATATTCATTGCTCTACATAATTAGAAATAACAAATGTAGCCCCTACCACCTTCAGTGGAGTGAATATTAATATTTAGCATTGCTAGCACTGTAATCAGTCTGGCTGATTTGTAGTTTGACATTATATGGTTAATTCCAGGTGTTCTGCTATTGATTACATCTGCCCGAGTGGGGCGTGACCCTGTTGCAGAGTGGTGCAGCCACTAGGGGAACATCAGGAGTGCCTATGCCTCACCAGCCAATCATTAGGAGTTTAATGGCCAGTGGTACATGCTGGGGGAGTGCATAATTACTCAGGGATCGCTAGGTGCTGAGAGCAGTCTTCCCCCAGGCTTGGTCTGGGGGGTGGCATGTACAAGGTTGGAGAAGCTGACTAGGCCTCAAGCCTGGAGGAGACCACATGTGGACGCATGAGGCATCTGAAACTATCTGGGGAAGAGAACCGAAGAAACCGTAGGACTGATGGAGGTACCAGGAGCTTATATGGACCCCAGGAACAAGTCTGGTGTCTCTCCCAGGGAAGATCTTATGCACATATCTATTCAGCTGTTGCACTATTGCCCACTGTCCGCCTGTTCTACTGATAATTCTGTACTGTGGAAGTATGAAGGGATCGGTAAGTCTGGAGTCAGTGTATTTTTTCTATGGATGTCTGAAGCCCCATACCATCTCTCCCAGTTATGCTGTTCTGCAATAAAGCAATTATAAAGGCACTAAAAGTGACTGGCGCGCAATTTGTTGATCAAATGTCCCTTCACTGGCTAAGGATATGCCCCTGAGAGTGAAATACCAGCCCTCCATGCTTTGGGGGTCCACTTCAGGCCTCTGGGGGTCAGGGGGTGCTACACAAATAATAGAGAAGTTAAATATCATTAGAGACTTAATGGAATCATGTACAAAAATAAATGCAAAGTCTTCTTATTCTAACCTCATTGTGAACATTCTAGTTGCCTACTTGTCTCTGGCTTCAGTATTTTATGAGTCACTAACCCAATACAAGCATGTAGCCAGGGAAGTGATAAATCCTTGTCTGCATACTTGTTCTGGGTCATGGATGTAGAAACTTGCTACAGGAGGTGAACGTTTGTATGCCATCTCAGTTATTACTCTGTGTGCATGCAATACAAAAAGGGAGTACATGCCTCAATTGTATTAATTAGTTTTAATAATAATATGCTAATGAATTTATCATTAAATGTACAGTACAATGGAAAAGTATGGTCCAGTAAAAAAACACTGAAATTAAGCTCTGGGCCTTAGTTATTTATCCAAGCAAAGCTAAATAAAACCACTGCACTGTTGCATGCTGTCTTGTGTTTTGGAAACACAGCAAAATGCAGGCCCAATATTCTCAACTACAATTAGCCATTGTCATAATAGATGTATGATTCATGGTATTTAATATTTACAGTATGTATGAGGCACTAGTGTACACTTTGATTGTGTGTACTAGAGTAAAGATCTCACTGGGGACATGGATAATGGGGAACAAGGTGTGTGTGTCTGCTTGAGGGCAGATCCCACTGGTGGGATTAAAACTTGAAAGGGGCAATGTGCATTGGGATACAGATATACGTGGTGATGTGAATACTGTGGAACTAGATGTATGTATTGGATTGCAGAGCTTTCTGGTGACCTGGATTCTAGGGAGTGATCTGTGTCATCTGGAGTGCAGATTTCAATAGTAATATACATTAGATAGTGGAGGCTACAGTGTGTGCTCTGCACTGCAAATTGCACTAATGAGTATTGACAATTTGGAGAAGTTTGTGTATCTGTGTGTATTGGGTGAAGGTTGTGTGTCTGGAGTGCAGATTTATTTGGTGGCATGGATACTAGGGAGTGCACTGAATGTACTAGGGGCAATTCCAAAGAACCTGTTCTTCTAAATTTAATTTTGGGTATATTCAGAACATCAGTGACTTCTGTTCACTTTATTTCTTCTGTGTGCTGATAATAAGTGACTTGTGAAAAAGTAAGTCCTGTGGATATGTATAGAAATACTGTAGATAGATAGATAGATAGATAGATAGATAGATAGATAGATAGATAGATAGATAGATAGATAGATAGATAGATAGATTTTGTTTTAGAAAAGGTCTTCTTATATTAAGTTTCTTATGTTTGTTCACTATAACATTAAAATATCATGTAACCACATATATGTCTTTTAATATTATATTTGTGAGCTACTTCAAAATTCCTTTATAAATATCGGAGTTTGAGGAAATGCCATTGAGGATATAGGAACATCCTACAGTTAACTGCTCTAGTTAGTTATTAGGTTACTGTTTTTCATTTTTCACCGTAACATACAAATAACACTGAATTTATAACAGTACATACACCAATATTTCAGTATCTTGGGAAATTAACTGAGATCAGTTCTTCCGTAATGTGTCATGTATCATAGTCTGGTTCTTTATTGCCTTGGGCTTCCTGCTTTCATGTAGCAAAATAAAAAGTCCCTATCCAATATACAGGGATGCTTCTATGCTTTTGCTTCAAAACACTTTGGATAAATTAACTGTCCTATTGAAATCAATGCAAGCAATCCTAATCTATAGTACAATAGTCCTAATCACTTTCTATAAAGGTTTAAGCTTGGATGGGAAGGGGGTTTAACACCGCGGATGTCAACTGGTTAAAATAGCAAAATAGCACAAGAAAGAAACAAGCTTAAAGTGCAGTTCCATTTTCCAGCTAAATTGAACTACCACCTATTTTATCTATTTTGTTATATGGTCCCCTTAATGTTGCATTACTTAAAAGTGCTTTATACTTGCTTAAAAATCATCAGTGATTTTGCTAATGCATTTAGTTGGCTATTATATATTACTTGTGGGTGGTGGGGTTGCTTGTGTTTATGCGATTTTGGTATGTCTAATAAACTATAAGTTGATAAGCCTTGCTTGGTGTGGTCACGTATTTGGTCCTCCTGTATAGATACCTGCACGCAGTGTGGTCTTGGTAAACTTATTCATGAAAAAGGTATTTTGTACATTTTGTATATATTGCATTTTTTCTTCAATAATCTACATTTCTTACTTAAAAAAAAAAAAACAGAGATGCATCATCAAATCATGTATATTTAAGCACTAGACCAATTCACGTACTAATTTATACTAATATTTGTGGGTTTTTTTATTCAGTTTTTTCCTAAAAATTATTTAAATTGGATATGTGGCATTTCTAAAACTTTTGTCTGAATTTGTCTCTAAAGTTGTTTCAGGTGAAAGACGCCATAGACACCATGTGCCACTAGCTGGGCACAAAAGCAGACCAATAAACCCAAAATGTGCATTTTGCAGAGACATTTTTCATCATTCAATTTTACTTTGTCAAAATGGATTTGCATGACACCTTAAGTTATTTAAAACCCTCCCCATCAAATGATACCATATAGAAAAGAAGACCCCTTGTGCTACTCATATCTGTGAATTTTGTAAGTTTCCAATTTTCTGGTATTTTGCTGCAGTTTTTACAATCTTCATGGAAAACTTCGTAAATACCCTTTTCAACAGTTTTGTTTCAATTTTTGACTAAAGATTTTCAGGTAACAGGTGCCTCTTACATAAAAACACCAACAAATATATTCTACCAGTTATAACAGTTAAAATGGTACGACATTTGCTCATTTGACCACTATCTGAGCACATAGCAAATTATTGCTCAGTGAAACAAGAGAGAGTGTACTCATTCTTGTTTTTGCTTTTTCTTCTTCATTTCTGCTTTTGTACGTTTGCCTACTTCTCCTTGTCTTTATTTCTACTTTTAAGACAATCTGGGGCAATTTCAGCTTGCACTCCTTGGGTTCCCTATTAGCCTATTCCTATCCTAATAACATATGTCCCTAAAATGGTCCATGCCCCTATTAGTGTTATACTGCATGATGCGAAATGTGATTTTAACCCAATACTACATTTGTCTTACTTGATACTTTTGTACTGTGTTATCTTTTTACACATACTATGGGGTCTATTCACGAAGTAGCCGAAAGATCCAGCTGTAGCTTCAGCCGATCCTTCGGGTAGCTTCGGCCCCAGGACCCCTTTGGTTCAGTAGAACCGAAGAGCTGCTGTATGGGCTATTCACTATAGCCCGTACAGCTCCCGTACATGGCCGAGTGGCTCAGTCGAGCCGAACGCAAATGCCTCGGATCGGCTGAGCCGCGCTGAAAGCCGAAGCTGGCCGAGCGGCTGGCCATTGGGTGATCTTAAGGCTGGCTCCGGCCACTTGCAGAGAGATCAGCGTCCCTTGTTAACAGCTAATCAGGGACACTAATCTCCAAACAGCCTAACTCTCCCTGGCGCTCCGGGAGTCTCCTGCTCCCGGCCACCAAGGAGAGAAACACTGCTTTTTGCTTATTCTGGCTCCGTGTCAGAATAGAAAAAAATAAATAAATTTGGCCATAGGAATGCATTGCTAGATTCCTATTGGCTATTTCAATTTGCAATAGCCAATAGCAAACTAGCATTGCACCTGCCCTCTGCTGCAGTTCTCCATCAGGTCTACAATTACTGATTGACAGCAGCAGAGGGCGGGAACATTAGCTAGTTTGATATTGGCTATTGCAAATTGAAATAGCCAATAGGAATCTAGCAATGCATTCCTATGGACAATAGAAAACAGTTGGGCAAAGCTAGCTGTCACTGATAGCTCCGCACAATCGGTTTCTATCTATTTTTTTCTAATTTTTTAACTATTTTTCTGTTCTGCTCGGTCCCAGCGAATGCCGCTCTGCGGCATTCAGCTATTCACTCACTGCTGTTCGGCATCTATAAGAATAGACCGAACAGCAGCGAGTAGCCTGCCGGAGGTTCGGCTTAGCCGATCCAGATGTTGGATCGGCTGAGTCGAACTCCTTCTGCACTTCGGGTCGGCCGAACATGCTATGCATGTTCGGCCGACCCAAAGCCACCCAATGTACGGCTGATTTAGCCGATATATGGCAGAAATCAGCCGTACCAGTCTGAAGTAAATAGCCGAACAGCTTTCGGCTCACTTCGCTTTAGGTCGGTCATTTACTCGGCTGCCTATGGCAGCTTAGTGAATAGACCCCTATGTTCTCTATTGTGTCTATTGGAAACATCAACGAAAAAATATTGAAATGGAAAAAGTAACAAGACCCCAAAAGACTACACTACACTCAATAAGTATATCTGAACAAGAATGTGGCTATATTCCTTACAACGGTTTATGTTTAAATATGTACCATGCATGACAGGTGAATCTAATTTTTTAAGATCACCATGGAGGAGAGGCTCCTGCTTCAGGCACCGGGGCCAAAAACTCTTCTGCTGTCACTGGTTCTCCCTCTGCAGTCATTGCTGGAACAAGTGCACACGACTGAAGCACTAAATGTGAAAAAGGATGTTAAATGGTGAAAACAGAAGCGTGCTCACTCAGACATAAGACATATCTTTCTGTTGGGATCAACCTTTAAAAATGTATTTAAATCTCTTTTTGTACTTCATAATTTGAAAAAAAAAAGAAATATCTCACAATCTTACTTACAATTACATGATAGTAAAATACTGATACCGTTCTATAATTGCATAAAGCTATTTGTTTAGAAATATTGCATATTTTATGTACAGACCGAAATAATAACTTTGTATTTAGGACCCAAGCAACAATAAAACATATAGTTGATGGGAATACCACCCAGTGCCTGGAAAACTACTTATGAAGACATTCAAATGACAAATTGTTTGCATTGAGGTTAGGATAATAGCAGCACTTACACTGAACCACAAGCATAATTCAAGAGTTTAATAAAGTATTCAGCTTTAATGTCCGCTACTACATTCAGGAGTTAATATTAAGATTCACTGTCAGAACATTTTTTTTAACACATTGTTTATAAACAACCAGGTAAAAATGGTCATGATTCTTAAATTTTAGTGATCAGTTTAAATTTTAGCATCTAGCCAAAACAAAAAAAGGGGCAATGATATATAGATAGCTAGCCAAAACAGTACAAAGGATGTCCCCAGCACACCTTTCTGCTGGCCAGCAAAAAAAAGAAGAAATAAATCTGTTTCAACTACTTACATTAAAAACAGAAGTTTTAGTTGCATACATTTGCAAATACTTGTGGAAGCCATGCTGCTGCTTTGATAAGTGTGGTCCCTAACTCTAAACTATATGAGTTTTTCAACTGTTGGACATACAGAGGGGGACTTTAGCAAAACTGGACCAGACAGAATCTGGAGCAGTTGCCCATAGTAACCAATCAGCCACTCTCTTCAGTTTGTTCAGTTAAGATTTGAAAATGAAAGAGAGATGCTGATTGGGTGCCATGGGCAACTGGTCCAGATTAT
>NW_017308564.1:88128-98821 GCF_000935625.1 Nanorana parkeri | reverse complement strand
GCTCATATGGAAGCAGCTTTTTTCCTCCTTAAACGTACGTTAACAGACCAGAAGCCCAAACATCTCCATAACATGGCAAATGAAGAGGGGAATTTATCAAAACTAGAGCAGAAAAAATCTGGAACAGCTGTGCACAGCAACCAATCAGCTTATATATTTGGTTTTCAAATCTTAACTGAACAAACTAAAGAAAGAAGCTGATTGGTTGCCCTGAGCAACTGCTTCAGATTTTGTCTGCTCCAGGTTTGATAAATTCCCCTCATAGTTTGCATCTGCACCAATTAAAAAAAACCAGCAACATTGGTAGCTGCACTGATCTGTTTAAAACTGACGAAAAGGCAAAGATGCACACGGACAGGGCAATATACAAAAGAGTGCAAAGGGGGTCCATAGCACAATTTCAAGCTAGCCAGCAAAAAGTAACTAAACCATTTCAACCTGTTAAAAACTAACAGGGTTATTCACAAAAGGGTGAAGAGTTTGGAGAAGGCAGGAGAAGTGAACAATCTAGGACAACATAGCTGAACTGGAAAGTGAGCTGAATTGGAGAATTTTTCCAGTGCAGCTATGTTGTCCTAGATTGTTCACTTCTCCTGCCTTCTCCAAACTCTTCACCCTTTTGTGAAAAACCCTGTTAGATTTTAGTTGTATACATTTGCAAATACACATAGAAGCCACACAGCCTGGTAGTGGCACCTCTTATAAGTATGGTACCTAACTCTAAACTATCTGAGTTTCTCTACTATGAGTCATATATGGAAATACGCAAACAGAGAGCAAGCTCACCTGAAGGTAACCCTTGCTCTCTCCATTTGTGTGTTGCTATATATGTCCCATAGTTGAGAACTCAGAGAGTTTAGAGTTAGGGACCCCACTTTTAGAGGTGCCTGGATGCAGCAGTCTTTCTTTCATGTGTATTTGCAAATGTGAGTAACAAAAATCTATAATATTAACCTGAGTAGTTAAAACAGGCTAGATTGTCTTTTAAATGGCTAGCTTTAAAGTGACATTAAAGGCTTGATTGTTTTTGCCCCAATGCTGCTTTAATTACTTATGTAATGCCTCTTGATATGAACATCTTCTTCCTTCCACTCCTTTCCAACAGTCCCTCCAATGCTGGTGCTGCTCCCTGATCCAGCACAGACTCCTATGTCCTCCTGTGCCCCACATAATCTGTCCTGAATGCACGCTCCTGGCTGCATTCATTCACTTACACTGTGTCACTCCTCCTCTCCCCTCTGGTGATATCAAGCGTGCATGCGCATGCACGCACTTCCTCCTGCACGGCCATTTGGGAAGATGTGTTCTACAGCTGGGAGTGAGTGGCACAGACACAGGTAAGTTATTACCTATTTGCCAACTTTTTTCTTTTTTAAAATGTTGGGGCATATATCTACGGCTAGCTAGATTTAATACTACTTTAAAATGTGTTGGGGATTTCCCTTGTACTGCTTTGTATATTGTTCTGCCCATGTGTACTTTTTATGTTTTTCAAACATATCAGTGGCTACCATTGTTACCTTGATAAACAGGCAGATAAATAGGTAAATAGATTAGACAAAGATAGATAAACATTCCTAATTTTTATGTTTTATCATTTTGCTTCCAGACACTCAAATTAATTTAGAATTCAGTACACTAGTACAGACTAATAGGTTCTCATTATGAATGATGTGATTGACTTTCCAAATATCTTACCACATACACTTAAGATAGATCTTGGTGTTGCACCATCATCATTTATAATACAGTTAACCTGTCTCATAAGATAAATTTTAATAAAATATGAATGAATTGCAAATACTGAAAATCAATCAATAAACCTTTAAATCTCTGAATTCACTTAAACCTTATACTGATATCTAAAAGAAGAAAAAGTAGTTGTCTTTACAAAAAGCATGGGTAAAACTGGATTTTGTGTTGGTGCATATTGTTCTTTTTATACCAATAAATGTAAAAATATGTGTGCACTAAAGGAAACATGTACTGTACTAAGAGTAATATGCAGGCTGCTAACGTTGGCTTCTCCATCTGAAAATCCTAGATGTCTGTCTGTCATGCTGATCCATTGGCTTCAGCAGTTTCTGAGTTACAGTGCCAGAAAATTCTCTCTGACCTACCATGTTGCTACCTGTTCTGGGTCACTGACTCAACACTTTTTAAAGCCAGGGACAACAAGGCAACTGGAAAAATGGCAGCCTTATTTTTTGCTAAGTACAGGTTTTAATCTGCAGAGAACCTTCAGCTAATACAAAAAATTGAGTATGAAACATGAAAGGAGTGGTTATGTTAAAAATGTATATGTGTACATGTGGATGCATGGGTTGCAAATAATGCACCACCAGTAAAATAAAACATTGTTCACATATGATGCATTATAATAGGATTATGATATTTGGCAATTGATCAAAAGTACCTTTGAGCTAAACAATTTCTGGTTTGCACTGCCTGACCTGTCAAGAAGCTGGGATAATGTTTACAGCCTTTTTCCCTTTGTATGAATTCTGTAGGGGTAGCCAGAATAGAAGCAGAAGGAAAAGGCAGAGTCTTTACCTGTGAGGTAGACTAGTACCAATCCCATCCCATCTCCCTACACATTATTCTGCTCTCTACCAATGACTGCATACAAAGGGTCAAAGGAAGTAAACACTGATAGTGAAAATGTATTTTTATTGTTAAAGATACCCTTTCATTACTAAAAGGGTATTCTATATCCATTCTATGCTTGTGGCAGGAGGTGGAAAAGGCTTTAATCTTTGCATTGTGGAGGGTAATAAAACACAAAGCATGAAAATTAAGACTTTTGCTTAGCATTAATAAGGGAAATGTTTTGTGGTAAAGAAGAATTCCTGGACATCAGCCAAAACAATCCAGAAAGCCCACAGCCATCAGCCCATTGCCCACTCAAAGGGTGCGGATTCCTGAATGTAGTAATTTGACCAGCAATAGATGAGTACAGATAAGCTATCAATGGCATTGCTATGATTCATATGTTTGTCTTTTGACATTTAGATGCTGCATTTGCTTTAGCTAAGAACACTGATCTCACTGATGTAAGTTGTTTACTGTATATCTATTGTGAAGGCTTACAAACACATTAGCTCTGTTAACAGCGAGTCTATGTTTATGTACAACATTCAATATTCATTACAAAATACACTTGTAATGTGACAAAAGCAGTAAAATCTGCTTTTGTCATTGTGTAATGACAGTTCAGCTTCCCCTGGTTACCAGGTAACCAAAGGACGCTGAACTGTCATTACACAACGAGAACTCGGCGGAGCCGGCCGTGATATCACAGCCAGTTCTGCTGAGTTCTCATTGTAATGACAGTTCACCGTCCCTTGGTTACCGGTTATTCAGGGGACGGTGAACTGTCATTGCAACTGGCCGGAGCCAGTTGTGAGATCACGGCTGGCTCTGCCCAGCTGTCAGTTGCAAGGCTTTCGGCACGCTTCGGGTCTCATTTCAGCTAGACTAACTTTGGGAGCTCTACGGGCTATAGTGAATAGCCCGTACAGCAGCCCTTCGGTTCGACTGAGCCGAAGGGCCTCGGCGGCCATAGTTGTGTTGATGATGACATGCTGGAAGGCTATGTCTATGTCAAGTTATCACAATGATAAGTCATGTCATGCTAGACCATCCTTTCCTCTGGCACCTTTTCTATGAGGGGCATAATGCACATTAAATAATGAAAATATGGGCCCCTTTCCAACCTCCTTTCTTCGATTAAAATTTGCATTGATTCCACTAGCTCCTCACCCTGGTGGTCTCTGCATCTGGAAATGGAAGGGGGATGATGTGGTGTATTTGCACTTTGCAGCATGAATTCAACTGTACCAGTTGCAAAGTAGAAAAACCTGCCTTTGCCAGTGCCTCCTGGCTAGTGGATTGCAAAATGATTGGTTCTTCCACAGTAAAATAGTCCTAACTTAATTCCTACCTATGTCCACTTACTTACGAAGCTCCATTACCGGCCTTGAGAAATCGAGATGCCAAATATGGAAATGGGTATGTTTCGTATTCAATGCTGCAACACTTCTCTGCTTCTTCATTTGACCCTGAAGTTCTCTTTAATAATTTCCTTGGAAGCTCTGCCATTTTGTTTTTACCACTTACTGTCTGGCCATTGTAATTAAACGGCTGGACTGCTGACTCCTAATGGCAGGTGGGAGTTTATAAATGTCCTTTACCCATCCCCCCTCGCTCACAATCGGGAGCAGGAAAGTTTTATACAAACAAGCGTTGATACATACAACTGTTATAGAGCTGCCTGATCAATTGTATGATGTGGTAAGAGTGGAGGAAGGGTGTGGCCCCCCACCGCCATTGCCGTATATCCCAGGCTTTGCTGTCCTGCTTGCAGGTCCAAGACTGGCATAGCGGGTCTCTGTGGCTGGATCAGTGGGAGATCAGTACACTTTTACTGGCTGATCTCCCCTCTGATCTCTGATTGCGCAAGCTATGTGAATTACATCACTTCCAGTTTCAGCCTGTCATTTCTCCAGCTGCTGTAGCTGGAGAAGAAGCTGATGAAGCAGATCTCTGCTTCATCAACTTATTATGGGTCCCTAGGTGACATTAGGAGTCTAATAGGTCCCATATGTCTCTATAAAGAGAATGTGTCACTCTATATGAGTTATCATATCCCATCCAAAAATGTACTGCACTTTTTTAGAAGTAATACTGCAGTTTTTGTTGCATGTAAATAAATGCAGTTTCTTGGGCATGAACAAAATGCAATATTGCAGTGCAACTGCAGTATTACTGCAATACAGATAAAGTATTACTGCAGTGCATCTAAAATACTAGTAAAATACAACTGCAATACAGCTGCAGTACAGGTGAAGTGAACAATCTAGGACAACATAGCTGATTTGAAAAAAATCTCCAATTTTGCTTACTTGTAAGTTCAGCTATGTTGTCCTAGATTGTACACTTCTCCTGCCTTTTCCAAACTCTTCTCCCTTTAGTGAATAACCCTGTTAATGTTGCATAGCAGTCGGGTGTGCCTGTTACATATCACCACGAATGCCAGAATGCAATCAATAATTTTAGAGCCATCAATCACAGTTAAGACTAACTTGATGAGCGGTAAAAGGTTTTAAAGCTGTGCCTATAACCAATGTTGGGTATGGTAGTTTTTTGCAATTTCGCAGATGCACGCAATTTTAAGGCTTGACATGTTTGGTATTTATTTACCCAACGTGACCCCATTTTTCATATTTTATCAAAAAACTGTGTAAGAACAAATATTTTAAAGCCTAATGAAGAGAAAAAAGTTTTTTTCAAAATGTTCAGTACTTTTTTCTTTATACAGTAAAATATCAAAAAACCCAGTGGTGATTAAATACCACCAAAATAAAGGTGTATCTGTCCCCAAAAATGATATAAAATGAACTGCATGACTGAATAAATGTCCGTACCTCTGCGCTGAATACTGAAAAATGTCCTGGACAGGAAAGGGGTTTACCACACCACACACCATTTGATAACTTAAAACCCTACATAGATATGACTGTACATCTTGGATAATAAAGATAGTGTCCTTAGGTCTCTTGTCACTGTACTGTTACTTTCTAATATTTATTCAGCAAAGTTGGGTAATTAACACTAGATGTGAAGTTTGTGTTTTCTTTAATAAACTGCATAACTCTAACTCCACTCTGAGTGTAGCAGTTTACTTATCTTTGCTGATTATAAAACTTGGCACAAGTCACAATAAGGCTATCACAAGGGATTTCACAAATCTGTCATATCCGTTCATCAATGCAATTCAAATTCTAGCTTACCAACGGTACTGAACTTACTAGTTATGACAATAGTGAGGTTTGTACTGCTATCTGTGTATTGGCAAGGTAGATTTACCCTCTCTATATTCCTGCTTACCTTTCTTACTGAGATAAAAAGAAATAGGAAATCCAAAATATTAGAGTTGTCACCAGAATAAGAGATAAGGGTAAATGTTCTAGTGGGGACACCTGTTCTGTTGACAACTGTCTAAGAGGGTGAATTACCCTGACTTTGTACAGATTTCCTCTGCCTTCTTTTTGCATCTGTTAGAAGGTTAATCTTCCCAATAAGATAAAGATGGCAAAAGATAAACTGAGAGTTGTTTTAACCCTTACCAAAACTAATTTTTTTTTTTTTTTTGCTATACATACTCTTTAACTGGTAAATTAAATGTGAGACGTATAAACAAAGGTTCCATTCTGAAGGTCTATGTCATGCCTGACAATGGAAGAAGTGTTATTACTTTAATGGAAAAAATTAATCAGAGAGCTCATCTAATAAATAATGCACCAGGGCCCTTCCTGAAGTCTATTACAGGCCCTCAAAGGGGAGCAGGGCTAGGACAAAAATTGAAAAAAATAGACTAATGGACTTAGTTAATAATGCAGTGCAAAGTGCAGTACACACAGCATCCAGTCAGAGACCATCATATAGTGATCTGGCCTGAGTAAAACAGCTGTGGGCTAGCCGTTGTGGGGTAGTGTCCCTTTGCACATTACACTTATCATTGCCCAAGTACATTTGTGCACTGACCAAACAAAGAACTATTAATCAAATGACCAGGGATGTAGCTTCCTTTCTAATACAGTTGTGTATGCTGATGTACAATCATATCACTATCGCTATTTAAGTGGCGATTACATTATTGCACATAGCACATTGACATCAAATGTACTTTTGCAACAAAGGGTTAAACTTCCTGTTACATTTATTTATTTATTTAACACGTTTGTGTGCTCAGCCTCAGATCAGAAAGTCCTGGAACTGTCTTCAAAAAGGTCTCTAGGCACATTCACCAAGACGTCGTAGATGACACTCAGCTAGTCTTTGTCTCTCACCCATATACAGGTGAAACTCGAATAATTAGAATATCGTGCAAAAGTTCATTTATTTCACTAATGCAACTTAAAAGGTGAAACTAATATATGAGATAGACTCATTACATGCAAAGCAAGATAGTTCAAGCTGTGATTTGTCATAATTGTGATGATTATGGCTTACAGCTCATGAAAACCCCAAATCCACAATCTCAGAAAATTAGAATATTGTGAAAAGGTGCAATATTCTAGGCTCAAAGTGTCCCACTCTAATCAGCTAATTAAGCCATAACACCTGCAAAGGGTTCCTGAGCCTTTAAATGGTCTCTCAGTCTGGTTCAGTAGGAATCATCACAATCATGTGAAAGACTGCTGACCTGACAGTTGTGCAGAAAACCATCATTGACACCCTCCATAAGGAGGGAAAGCCTCAAAAGGTAATTGCAAAAGAAGTTGGATGTTCCCAAAGTGCTGTATCAAAGTACATTAGTAGAAAGTTATGTGGAAGGGAAAAGTGTGCATTACCGGGAGTAAAACTCCGGGAGTTGAGAGTTGTCTTTGGACGCCATTAGATCTACCTGGGGAGTTCCCCATTCCTGAAAGAACGGCCGAAGATATTGAGGATTCAAGGACCATTCGTGGGGATCCATGAACTGTCGGCTCAATTTGTCTGCCTGTTGATTCTCTGTTCCCGGCAAATAAGATGCCGTCAGGTCTAAGAGGTGTAGTTCTGCCCATGGAAACAGAACCGAAGCAATCCGCAGCAAAGAGGAGCTCTTTGTCCCTTCCTGCCGTACCACATACGAGACGGCCGTCTTGTTGTCCATACGTAACTTGACCCGTCGACCTCTGACAAGAGGGTGAAAAGCCTTTATATTCACACACAAGTAGACTATAACATCCATAGAAAACTACTACTAAGTTCCTTGTAAATTAATAGCCACTAAAAGAAAAATATTATTATTACAAGTGTGTCATGCTCTAATCATAATAAAATATATACATAACGTAAGGCAATTATTCTTCATAACATTTTTATATGTTTTTACACTGAAGTCAGAAGTAGCTACAGTAAATATATTATTTTCTTCACCACAGTTATTTGAAACAAACACAGATTTTCTTGACTGACAATATTTGGTTTGTTACTATTATACATTTGAGACCCCAGGCCTTTTTTCTTCCTAATACTTCCTTAGTCTCAGTTCTGCACATTATATCTTTTAGGTTTTATAGACTACTGTATGTCTACATAATTTTTCTTTCAGGCCAGATAGGGCTTTAATCTGGTGGTAAATTTGGATTTTTTTATTTCTCTGGTTTTTATTAGGAATAATTAGAAAAAAAAGTAGAACAGTACATTTTTTTTCCTTCCATAAGCTTTATTATTTTACAAATTATATAAAATACAACATTTGTACAAAAATAAGTAAATACATAACAAAAAAACCCACATAATGATACCATTAATATGCCATCAGAAAAAAAAATTTATCCACTTATCTATTGTGCTCATATTATAATGTGATTCTTGCTATTTAAACACACATGTTATTCACCAGTGAGATATCATTTATCCCTTCTTCAGATAATAGCCATTCTTTCCAGAGTTCCGTGAATGTCCCTGCTTTTCCTCTATGCCAAATAATGTTTGCCTTTCCAACATTATATTAACCATTTTAATCCAGTGCTTATAAAGGGTGGACTAGGTGAGATCCATTTCTGTGCTTTCGGCAGCTTTGTGAATAACCCCCTAAATCTTATCTTATCGTAACTATGTCTGTTACAAAACATAAATAAAATGCAATTATTTTTGCAAAATGTAACACTTCCTTAATAAAATGTGTAAATTAAAAACTTCAAAGTTTTTAAATCAGCTGTAACAATAAAAGACTATACAGAAATGCTTAGGAAATCTGCTAAAACAGTTCAGATTCAGTCAAAAAGATTAATGTAATTTGTTTCTTCAACTTTCTAGCAACTATGTTCGATATGGCTAATTATTCTATGTCCTTCATGGTGCCACTCTCTTATCTCTTTCTTAATGATTTTTTTCAGTATCTTTTTTGGAACAGTCACTGAACTGTTTTGTGTGAACTGTCTTTCAGCAAAAACGTTACTATCCTAAGCCCTTAAATTAAAGTTAAAAAAACTCTTATACTTCTTCTTTGTAATTTTTTTTTTTGTTTAATATGTTTTTATTATTTCACATAAATACATACATGATACATTTAGAGAAATATGACTTTGATTTGTCTCTTAAATAACATACATTATTTATAACTCTAATTAAAAAAAACATCTACTTAATTTCCGTCATCAATAACTTAACCTTTCACTACCACACAACTTCAACCACCCCAACTCTGCTCTCTTCTCTCATTCAGTCTCCAAATCTTATCTTCTTCTTCTGGAGGAGGAAAAGTCTATATCTCCATTTAAGTGTACCTCTAGTGATTAATTAACCAACCATAACCTATGATCCCTTTCTCCCCATCCTATTCCTAGGTTTGTAACTTCATTCAATTCTCTTTTTTTTTTTTGTTTCAAAAGGTTTTTTATTTTTTGAAAAAAAAAAACAGTAATTAAACAATGCACTAGCACAGAAATCAAGGGCGCGCATAAACAGTAATGTAGACAATGGTTTTGCTATATGACAATTATGCAAAACATTAGATATGGTATGAAATATAGATGTCTAGCAATCACCCTTCTTCGTGTTTGGAATGTGGTGGCCAGCTCTGGTGGGGTTTCCACCAAGGTGACCAGGAACAACCAGTGAAGAAAAAGGACAAGAACAAAAGGTAGAACAGAGGGGGAGAGGGTAGGGGGGGGAGGGGGGGAAATCAGAGAAAGATGTGACGCTCAGACCAGCTCACCTTTGGGACGGTTGTACGGCAAGGTGAAGATGTGTTCATAAGGTTATTAAGCGCGTGTCAAAGGTTGGGGGTAGGAAATGCTGCACCCAGGGTTCCCATAGTTTTTTGAACTTTGGCATTTGGTCAGTTAGGCGCACCGAGAGTTTCTCGTGGGAGAAGGTCCAGTGAACTCTGTTCTTGGTGGCTTGGAAGGAGACTTTCTTGGTGAGCCATGTGCTTACGATAGTGTGTTTGGCGGCTGAGAGAACATGAAGCATTAATTTGAATTTAGAGTATGGAATGTTCAAGGGTTTAATGTTGAGCAGGGCTGTTTGGGGAGTGGGGGGGATGCAAGTGCCCATAAGAGTGGAAATCATTCTAAAGATTTTAGACCAAAACGTTTGAGTGATGGGACACGTCCACCAGGTGTGCATATATGTGCCACTGACAGGGCAACCGCGAAAGCATGTGCCCTTACATCCCAACACAAAGTGCTGGGCCTGAGAGGGAGTCATGTACCAACGCAGGAGTATTTTGTAATTTGTCTCAAGCAATCTAGCACTCGAGGAGCAAGAGTTGGTAGAGGTCCATATTTGGGACCAGGTGTCAGCCGGGAGCACGAGGTCCAGGTCTTTCTGCCAGCGGTCCATATAGGGGTGATGTGGCATTTGAGTGGGCTGTAGGGAAGATAAGTAGAGTTGTGAGAGTGAGGGTCCCGCTTACAGATATTCTCAAAGGGGAATTGGTAGTGGCGTTGATAAAGCTTTTAATTTGTAGGTAGCGAAATATTTCGGAGGTTGGGATAGAGTCTCGAGATTGAAGGCTTTGGAAGGACCTTATGCTATTATTGTTGAATAGGGAGTAGAGGCGGGTGACACCTTTTTCCTTCCACTTATGAAAGGTGGAGGGAGAATCGAATGCTGGGGGGAAGGCAGGGTGGTGCATAAAGGAGAGCATGGGCAGGTGGGGTGAGAGAAAGCCGCTTGAATATTTAGAGGCATCCCA
>NW_017308564.1:0-87234 GCF_000935625.1 Nanorana parkeri | reverse complement strand
TATTATTGTTGAATAGGGAGTAAAGACGGGTGACACCTTTTTCCTTCCATTTATGAAAGGTGGAGGGAGAATCGAATGCTGGGGGGAAGGCAGGGTGGTGCATAAAGGAGAGCATGGGCAGGTGGGGTGAGAGAAAGCCGCTTGAATATTTAGAGGCATCCCAAAGGCGAAGGGAGTGGCGTGTTATGGTGTTGGAGATGGCTTTCCTATCCTTGGGGTGCATCCATAAAAGGTTATCGATTGCGTATGGGTCACAGTCCATAGCTTTGATCGAGACCCATAGCGGTACTTCTATATTAGCATGTTACTTAGTGATGGTCGCGAGTTGCGCCGCTTGGTAGTATTTCTGTAGGTGTGGAACACCCAGACCACCAGAACGTCTAGGTTGATGTAAAGAGTTCGCTGAGATCCTTGGTTTTTTGTGTGACCAGATAAAACTGAAAAGTTGTCTTTGGAAGGCTCTAAGTTGGTGTGGAGGTATAGGTGCGGGTAAGACCCGAAAGGAATATAGGAGTTTTGGCAATAGGGTCATCTTAACCACAGCGATTCTACCTAACCATGAGAGGGGATAGGTATGCCAGATTTTAAGTAGATTTTTGAGTCTGGTGAATAAAGAGGGGTAGTTGGCTGAGTATAGGGAGGAATGAGAAGGGGTCAGGTGGACGCCCAGATATTTCAAGGAATATGGTTCCCATTGGAACTGGTAGTTTGATTTAAGCAATTCAACTGTGGTTGGGGACAGCGTAACGTTAAGGGCTTTGGATTTAGCAGTATTTAGGTGTAAACCGGAAATTTGGCTGAAGGAGTCTAAGAGGCGTAGGGTGTTAGGGAGAGAGATGTGAGGGTTGGAAAGGAAGAGCAGTATGTCGTCAGCGAAGAGACATCATTTATGATGATGTCCTGCGAGTGGTATTCCTGTAATCCTGTGGGTGATTTCTAATTAACTGTGCCAATGGTTCAATAGCCAGTGCAAATAGCAGTGGGGAAAGGGGGCAGCCCTGCCTAGTACCTCTGAGAATGGGAAAGGGTGCGGATCTATGGCCCGTGTATTTAACAGATGCTGCAGGGTTGGAGTATAGGGCCATGATCCAAGAGCAGAATTTTGACCCAAAGCCCCATTTGTTGAGGATGTAGAGCAGATATTGCCATGAGAGGGAGTCAAATGCCTTTTGCATGTCCAGAGATAGCAACATAAATGGAATACCTCTTTGATTAGCTTTATCAATAAGGAGACAGGCTCTGCGCACATTGTCTCCGGCTTGGCGCCGGGGGATAAATCCAACCTGATCCTTAGGGATAAGGGCAGGAATGGTGGAATTGAGCCTTGTCGCCAAAATTTTGGTCAAAAGTTTGACATCGATATTTAGGAGTGATATTGGTCTAAAGTTAGCCCAATGGGTTCCATCTGTGTCTGGCTTTGGAATCATGCAAATGGTGGCGGCAAGAGATTCTGTTCTAAATTTGGATCCATCACGCACATCGTTAAAGGCTGCCGTCAATAGGGGTGCAAGCAGTTCCGAGAATTTTTTATAGTAAGAAGCGGTGAAACCATCTGGGCCAGGTCTCTTATGTAATTTAAGGGATTTTATAGCTGCTATTACCTCTAGGTTAGTTATTGGGGCATCTAAAGATGTACGGATGGATTCTGGCACTTCTGGCGTGGATACCTCAGAGAATAGTGCATTGGCTGCGGTGGGGTCCAATGGGGTGGTGGAGTTATAAAGCTTAGATAAATGTTTAGAGAATTCAAGGACAATTTTATGGGGGTTGCTAGATAGGGAGTTATCTGTTAGTCGGAGGCGGAGGGGTTTTTGGTGCAGATCTATTTTCCGCAGTCTTCTTGCTAAAAGGGCGGATTGTTTGTTGCTTTGTAGGTAGAATTTGTGCTGGGTCCTACGGAGGCTTTTATCAGCGAGGCTGGCGAGTAGGAGATTAAGGTCTCTCCTGGACTTCTCTGCAAGGGATTTGTTTAGGGGTGTTGGATGCAAACTAAACGCTCTAGATGCGTCACTGAATTTTGTTTCGAGGTCTAGTAGGAGGGCCATTCTCTGTTTTTTAATGGTAGATGCTAATTTTATACACGTGCCTCGTAGGACCGGTTTGTGTGCTTCCCAAAGCGTGGTGGGAGAAATATCTGGAGTCTTATTATGTAAGATATAATCTTGTAGGGCATTTTCAATGGCTATTTGGGTGTTACTGTCAGTGAGGAGGGAGTCATTCAGGTTCCAGGAGCGATCAACGTGCCGAGACCAGAGGGAGGACAGTAATAAGGTCACTCCGTGGTGGTCAGTCCAGGAGAACGGGATAATGTTAGAGTCGATCACCGTAGGGAGGGTGGAATGTGAAACAAAAAAGTGGTCGATCCTGGAAAATGAACCGTGGGGGTTGGAATAAAAAGTATATTCTCTGGAAGAGGGGTTCAGTTCTCTCCAGCAATCTATCAATGAGTGTTGGGCCAGAAGTGTGCGAAAGGCTTTAGAGCTATCGGTAGTTGGGTCGCATAATGTTGATTTATCAAGACTGGGGTGCATAATTATGTTGGAATCTCCCCACATCAGGAGTGTTCCGCGTTGGTGGGCATTAATGGTTGAAAGGAGGTGCTTGAAAAAGGGGAGTTGTCTGGAGTTAGGGGCATAGTAGGTTACAAATGTCACTTCTTGATCGCACAGTGTGCATATTAAGATGAGATAGCGGCCGGACGGGTCAGGAATTTATTTGATGCATTGAAACTGCGTAGAGTTTTTAAATCCTATCATGACTCCACGGTGTTTAGACGTATCATTAGCCATAAACACTTGGGAATAATGAGGGTGAAAGTATTGTGGGTGAGAGGAGCAGGAGAAGTGTGAATCCTGAAGACAGAGGATGTCAAATTTAGAGGAGTGGAACTGACGAAATGCGATATGCCTCTTACAGGGGGAGTTGAAGCCTTTGACATTTAGTGACAGTATTTTAATGTCAGGTGACATATACAAGGTTGGTGTAGTGGTGCTGTGTGGGGTGTGTAGGATACATACCAACCGATGAGTAAACCTCGAGCGTCATGTGGGGAGGAGGAGGCGAGGATGAAAGGAGACATGGGAACAGAGAGGAAAAAAAGAACAACAGGTTAGTAGACAATAAATTGAGTATAAGGTTCTGACCTTAACAGAAGGGCAAACCCTATTTGGGGGTCCCATCTGTGGGCAGAGGCAGAACCCCCAGCTGGGAGCTTATCCGAGATGGGGGCTAAAGGGGGGGCACAGTAACCACCTCCCCGGCATCTCAGGGGGAGAGCAAATGAAAAACATTAATAGGTGGCATAAATACGGTCATACCAAGGGTAACACTTATAAATATTTCCAGGCTTTGGAAGCACAGTGGCAATGGTATTAGGTGTGAGCCAGCGGAAGAGGGAGCAGATAAGACTCCGCGCCTATAAGGGGCCTCCTCTGATTGACACCGAAATACAGCGCTCACAATGTCTGAAAATATAATTCACTCATCCCGTTTGCTAAACAACAACAAGTTAACGTTTGCCTGTGGAGCAGCAACAATCGTGAACAGTATAAAGGAGCGTTTAAACGTGCTAACACTTGGATAAACAAAAACGTGCTCCATCGATATGCCAGAACCCAGAGGCTGTCCATTTAGGCAGGTAATTGTAAGTAAACTATACTGCAAGTATACAGGAACACCCTAGAACGGGACTGGCCTGGGCAATTGTGTGAACATTATGAGACAAAGGCAGTTGAGAGAGTCACAGTAGGCCTGGGGCCACCTCAATGCGCCACGCATATGGCACAATGGTGGTCACAAAGAGTCCCAGTCTAGAGTGTTTCGAACGGGGGGAAGAAATCCTGCGACATCTGTCATCCGGCTGAGTCCGAATCCGAAACCCCTGAGGTGTGGCGTTTTCGGTGCTGATGAGGCGAGCGTGGGAGGGAGGATGTCTTCGGGGTCTCAGGGGAATGGCCACGGCGTGGGCCGCGCTGATCCTGCGGCGAGGTGCGATTTGGATGGGTGTCATCCGTGAGGAGGTTACGTTCCTCGAGGAGTCTCAAGGCGTCCGCCAGGAACGAGGCTTGATGTAGGCGACCTCTATAGTTAAAAAGAAGGCGAAAGGGGAAGCCCCTACTATAGGCTATAACGTGATGTTGTAGGTGTTGCAGGGCAGGTTTTAATTCCCTTCGCTTGGAGATAGTGGAGGGAGCAAGGTCTGCGAACACTTGGTAGCTGTGGTCTTGAAAGGAAAGGTTCCCTTTTTCCTGGATTCTTGCAAAATAGATTCTTTGGTGCAAATGTTATGATGATGTCTCTAGGTGGACCATCTTTAGCACGGCGTGTGAGGGCCCGGTGTATACGTTGAAATTCCAGCCTGTCATGAGGGATAGATGGTACCAGTTCTTGGAGCAGGGCTGTGGTGAACGCTTGGAGGTCAGTTACTGATTCTGGGATACCGCGAATCCGCAGATTCGAGCGGCGCGATCGGTTTTCTAGGTCCTCCAGTTTGGACAGTAGTTGTTGATTTTCATCTCTGATAACTTCCAACTCACGGTCGTGCGTATGTAGGGCCACGACTGCATTGTCCATTTTGGTTTCGAGCTCAGCTGTCCTATGGCCTAGGTCATGGATCTCCTTAGTCAGCTTTTCAGTGATCTGCTTAGAAGTGCTGTGTAATGCTTTTTGCAGCATACCATCGATCTTCTGGAAGAGCACTCTGTGATCTGATCTCTCCCTGGTAGGAGAAGGAGAGCTGGCCCTGCTGCAAGTGTCTTCCCCCTCAGAGTGTGGGGAGGGGGCCCTCGTGATAGTGCTGGGGCGGTTTGGGGTCGGCGCCATCTTGGCTGCAGAAGCTGACATGCAGTCTTTAGTATTTTGGCTCTTGGGCTTCGTTTTGGAGCCTGTGCGGGTTGTTACCTTCTCTGGCGGCGTGTGTTACCGAGCAGTTGACGACTCAGTGCCGGTCATTTAGTCCCCTGAGATGCCGACGAGGTCCGGAGCGGCTCTCAGGCGCGTCTGCCATCGAGCGCGCCGCGCATGCGCCCCCCCCTCATTCAATTCTTAATGTGTACTCCGAATGTAAAATATTATGATGCCTAAGACACTATACCCCACCCTCATTATAGTTTACCTTAAACCTTAACTCCTCCCTTTAGTACTTATGTCCCCACTCTTACTGTGTATCTATAATCTAAAAAAGGAGATTCAATATATCTTCCTTACACATGCTATATGTGACTATCTCCATCTACTTTACCCATTTTACTTTATTTTTTTCTTCCTCCCCTCCCCCTCCTTCTCTCCTTTCTTCCCTCTCCCACCCTCTCCCCTTCCCCTTCTTCTCCCTCTCCTCCAGAAGATTCTTTGTAATGTTAACCCAAAATAGAAACCAAAACTGATGTTATATAATTAACCTTAATGCTGGTTATTTCTATACTGCTCATTATAATAATAATAATAATAAAAAATGATAAGAACAAATATTATTAATAGGTTTGACCCAAACTCTAGCTGTTCACCGTCCAAGAACATGGTGAACTATTATGATCATTCGCTGCCATTACAACCATTACCAATAATGCACTTTCAGGCCTCTGAACTATTATCAGGTGGCTTGCAAGGGCCAGTCATGGGGTTTTGCCAATGTGCTAGCTCCCTCCCTATTAAAGTCAGTGTTCCCAAGAGTCTTTGTTCAGTGTGTGTTTCACATTGAGTAGACACGGAAAGCTAACAGAGGTGAGAATGTTAAGTGTTCCTGCTGGTGCTCATAACTCATAGCTAAAAAACTTTTTCTATGTTTACATGAAGGCACAGATATACAAACAGTGTGTTGTACAGTTTTTTTAGCTGATTAGGGAGAGTATTGAGAGTTTTAATAGGGGCATATAGAAGCTAGTTCAGATAGCTGAAAAAACATGTCTTTAATTTTTACATGCAATCACAAACACACATTCCCCTTTTAATATGTTACTGCAGATTAGGAGAGCTTTTCAGAGTGTTATCAAGGACAGCTACATGCTACTGTAGTGGTCATTGCAGAAAACATCCATTATATTGAGAAATCCACGTAACTGCAGACCAAAAAGAGCACCAGGCAATCGCCTCAAGAATCCAAAACACCTTTATTGACATAAAAATGATGACACAAAGATATGCACAGCCATCACGTTTCAGGTCAGAAATCATTCCGCAGTTAGTTGTATCATCTGAAAGCATTGATAACTTCAAGTGTTAGTGACATGTATATACACTCATACATATAGGTTGAACTGGATGGGCTTGTGTCTGTATTCAACTTCCCTAACTATGTAATTATGTAAATTTCCCTTCATCGCAATAAAAGCAATGACCAATAAATGAAGACAATCTGACTTCTATAAGGGCTGAACTTCTGGAAAAGATCTTTTTCACACTAAGGATTTTCACTCCTGCCTAAAAAAAAAAAGCATTGTGTGCAGGGACTGTGAGTTTACAGTTCATCAGGGTCCTGATTGTCATAATTTGAGACAATTGCCTGGTGCTGTTTTTTTGGTCTTCATTCATGTGTTTTTCATTCTAGTGATCCCCTCCCTTTGAATGTCCCCTGTGTTGGGAAGAACTGCCCAAACAAAGTCATCAGGCCCAAATATTACTTGCATTTGACTAGAGAAGGTTTGTGGCCCAGTACCTCAGTACCGTATCCCCACTCACAGAATGTGAATTTTGCACTTTTATATCCTATATTTTGGAGACATCCCAGAGTATTTTTCTCAGCAGAAATACCTTTGTGTGTGTGTCACAGCAACAGCTATAGTTGCTGTTTAGCTGCCCCCCCCCCCCCCCCCCTTGATTTTTAGGGGGTGCTTTTTCATGTTTTCTTTTTCTTTTAGTTAGGTTTATAAAAACTGAAGGGCGTAGTGTTTAGTACTAAAAAAGACTAAAAGGGTTATTCACTAAGGAGCCGAAGGATTAATAAGCCGGCTAATCCTTCAGCTCGCGGTAACCAAAAGGCTTCTGTACGGGCTATTCTCAATAGACCGCACAGCAGCCAAAGGGGGGAATATGCTTCGGCTCGACTGAGTTTAACACACAGCCAAAGCGGGGAGAACAGTCTGCCGAAGCAGACTGTTCTCTCCGCAATATGTAAACAAATAAAAAAACGTTATAAATGTTAGGAGGGACCCCCATTTAAAAATTCGAAAATGCCCTGACCAATCCTAGCCTGTCTCCCCCCTGATATCGGCTGATTCCCTGTCTATTTCTATTTTTTTTGCGGCTGCTGCTGTCTGAATACAAAGAAAAAAAAACATCAGATAACAGGGGAAGCATTAGCTCCCTGTTATCTGCTGATTCCCCTGCTATGTTTTTTTTTTTCTATTATATGGACAGCTGCCGCAGGCTGCCGTCAGAATAAAGAAATACAAAAACAACAAATAGCATAGGAATGAATAGCTAGCTGCTATTGGCCATTTCAAATTGGAATAGCCAATAGTAGGCTGGCTACTGCACCCACCCACTGCTGCTCTCAATCAGCAGAGGTGGACTTGATGGAGAACTTCAGGTCCACCTCTGCTGAACATTATGGAAGGAACATTATGTAAGTCATTGGAATATAGAAAAATCCAATGTGTTATTGCATTGTAGCTTGATGGTTGTCTGAACGAACTTCTGCACAATACAGTCTACTGTGGTCACACTTGAATGTATGGGATTGATTTAACATGCGGTAAATGTCAGCAAGTAAATGTTATGACTTGCAATGGATATGGTGATGTTTACCTGTTACTTAACAGTTGGAAAACCCTCTGTTTAGGGATTCCATGATATAACAACTGAATGGTCCCCTGGATGTGTTTTGAAGGGGTTAACAAAAGAGGGAATAAACAAGTGCACGGTCTTCCTGTTACAAGCCGTCAATTAGAACAAGCAGAGGTTATTTATGAGTTTGCAAGGATATTTTGTTACAGTGTACTTTGTTTCCTTCAAAGCCTAGGAGCATGATGACTTTTATTAAAGGAGAACTATGAGGTGAGTGCTTTTCACTCACCTCATAGTTCTAGCCGACCTGTGACAATGAGACTGTCACATGTCGGCTCAGTAGATCGGGAGATGAGCGAACACATACCGGCGTTCGCTCACCTCTCGATCCTGTCATGGCTCTCTGTCGTGACAGGGGAGGGGCTGGATTCCCCCCGCTCCAATCCGCCAGCGCTGACTGGCGGATCGGACGGGGAGGGGGCGGGTACAGCTGGCTCTGCCTCTAGATAGGCAGAGCCAGCTGTCAGTCACATAGCTGGGCGGATCCCGGCATAATTGTCGGGATCCGCTTCAGCTGCTGCGTCTCAGTATACCGCGAGCAGCAGCTTGCGGTATACTGCGGCGTCTCAGTATTCCGCGAGCTACAGCTCGCAGTATACTGAGCCTAGGGTGATGGGAGGATGCTAGTTTGTGTCCTCCCGTTACCCTAAGGAGAACTATGGGGAAAAGCCTTAACCCCACAGTTCTCCTTCAAGGAAATCTTCAGCTACAGTTATATGTTGCAACAATGTAATGGTTTACAGAATATTTACACAGTTTGGAATCTTTCAGGAATTAATGACATGCAAATAAGTTACAAAGCGTATGAGATGAGAGTGTGAGTGTGGGTTCCTTTTAGGGTCTTTGTGATTTTAACATGACAACCTTGTCGGTTTTAAAAGGGTGTCTCAGGTGTGCCATTATTATTGATATAATAAAGTATGATTATTGGTATTATGAACTATGAAAACTTGTCCCGGGGTCTTATATATAACTGCTGTTGCTGATTTTATGGTTGAGATTTTGTTTTGTCTGGTTAATGTTTCGGTTATAGACCAAGGAGTTCTTGGGGTTTGATGTGATTTGGGACTGAATTGAGAAGGATTGCCAGTGTGTTTTTTAACTTTCAGTATATTCTGAGAGCAGCCTTTTTTTAAAAAAAATTTTAAAAATTCTGCTCTCTACCTCTGAGGTACCGAGCAGAACAACTGAGCCAAATGCTGCATGGCAACATTCGGCTATTCACTCACTGCTGTTTGGCCCCGATGAGAATAGGGGTGAACAGCAGTGAGGGAACTGCCGAACTCTCGTCTCAGCCGATCCAGATGTTGGATCGGCTGAGTCGGACTCCTACTGCACTTCAGCTCAGCCGAACATGCTGGGTATGTTCGACCGACCCGAAGCAAGCCGAAGAACGCCGATGCATGGCTAATTTCAGCCGATGTACAGCTGACATCAGCCGTACAAACCTCAAGTGAATAGCCGAACAGCGTTCGGCTCACTTCACTTCGGGTCGGTTATTCACTCAACTACCTTCAACAGCTTTGTGAATAACCCCCTAAAAGTATTTTGCTCACATACTCACACTAGAATATTTTGGGTTCTTTTTTGGCAGTAAAAATGACACTGAATTTTTTTAATGAAAAGTGGTTGATGTGGGTCCTGTTAACATAGTGGCTCAGTGTTGATTAGATTAAATGGATATGTATATACTTTCCAATCATTATAAGACTATTCACATAAACACACCTAGATCTGAGGGTTCTTAGACAAAAGAGGTAGTTAGACATGTACATTTATTGGTAAGGTTACATGATATTTACAAATAACACAAAAAAACAAAATCTAGAAGACAATGTACAGTACAATTACAGTGTTATTTTACCTTTCAGTTTCATGTCTGTTCATACTGTTTTTGGGTCCCAGGGAAAGGAGACTAATGTAGTGATGTGATAATTACTTAATAATTGCCCATTTACTATCTACTGACGTGTTATGCAGTGTTTGTTTTGTACTTTTCAAATATGGCTGCTGTGCCCTCTGCACTGTTTAATTAGGTAATCAAGTGTGATCTGGGGAGTGTGAGGATTCTTAGGTAAGCCTGCTAGAGAGGCACTTGGAAAGAGAAACAGCAAAAAGTGGATGTGTATTTACAGCACACAGACTATAAGTTACTACAGCATCCCTTCACTGAGACATGCTATTAGGACTGTATTATGTATTAATGTTCCTGCTTGGAAAATACCTTAAGTTTGATGGTTTACAATATGTTAGTATATAAACTTTCAAATACAATACCCTGTGGATTATTGCATATTGTTGCTGATACATTTCTTAATTGGGATTGCACATATTAACCCAATTGAGTGGAGGTGCTAGTGCTTATTAGAGTTTCTCTCCTGTTCTCATAGATATAGAAAAGGCCCTGCTCCTTAATACCACACAGGTGATACCACACAACAACAGTAGCATGCAGAGACTGTAAAAATAGGTCTACAGTAACAATACCTTATAGCCTCTCCTTTCTGTACATGGGACACAATCGAACGGAAGGATCTAATCCAGGTTGCTGTTTACCACCCATGGAAGATGTGATAAGGAAATAAAACAATGGCAAGGCCTTTGAATTAAAAAAAAGTAACAATAACACAATTGGGAAGCTGGGAGCTGCAAAACATGTGGAGAGACATAATCAATGGTTTAAATATATTTCCATATATCAGAATATCGCATGGCAATTACACAAGCAAAACTTTATATGGTAACACTTAGGGGTCTATTCACTAAGCTGCTGCAGGCAGCCGAGTGAACGACCGACCTGAAGCGAAGTGAGTCGAACGCCGTTCGGCTATTCCCTTCAGGCTGCTACAGCTGATTCCAGCCGTATATCAGCTGAAATCAGCCGTGTATAGGGTGGCTTCGTGTGGCTTTGGGTCGGCCGAACATGCTCAGCATGTTTGGCCGAACATGCTCAGCATGTTTGGCCGACCCAAAGTGCAGAAGGAGTTCGACTCAGCCGATCCAACATCTGGATCGGCTAAGCCGAACCTCCGGCAGGCTACTCGCTGCTGTTCGGTCAATTCTTATAGATGCCGAACAGCAGTGAGTAAATAGCCGAATGCTGAAAAATAGAACAGAAAAATAGTTTAAAAAGTAGAAAAAAACAATAGAAAATGATTGTGCGGAGCTAGCAGTGACAGCTAGCTCCGCCCAACTGTTTTCTATTGGGAGGCGGTTCAGCTGCCGTCAAAAAAATAAATAAATTGCCATAGCAACCTATGGCAATAGCCAATAGCAAACTAGCTATTGCACCCGCTCTCTGCTGCTGTCAATCACTAGAGGGGACCTGATGGAGAACTTCAGGCCCCCTCTGCTGATTGACAGCAGCAGTGGGCGGGTGCAATAGCTAGTTTGCTATTGGCTATTGCAAATTGAAATAGCCAATAGGAATCTAGCAATGCATTCCTATGGTGAACATTTTTTTTATTTTACTTTGACGGCAGCCAACAGCTCCATGTCAGAATAAAAAAAAAAGCAGGGAAAGGTTTACTCTGCTCGATTGAGCAGAGCAAAACTTTCCTTTAGTAAGTGTTTCTCTCCCGGGTGGCCAGGAGCCGCTATCTAATAGCGGGAGACTCCCGGAGCACCGGGGAGAGTTGGGCTCTCTGGAGATCAGTGTCCCTGGTTACCAGGAACTCTGATCTCTCTGCAAGTGGCCGGAGACAGCCATAAGATCACGGCTGGCTCCGCCCAGCTGTCAGAAGCAGGCTCACTTCGGGAGCTGTACGGGCTATAGTGAATAGCCCGTGCAGCAGCCCTTCGGTTCAGTCCTGGGGCCGAAGCTAGCCGAAGGATCAGCCGAAGCTACGGCTAGATCCTTCGGCAGCTTCGTGAATAGACCCCTTAGTTATTGTGTTTAAAGTCTGTACACTTTCTCACTCCTCAATTTTGTGGGGCTGTTTACAGTGAAATTATTATACTAATGAAGATTTAAAAAAAAAAAAGCTGGCTGTTTTGTGTCCTCTAGGAAAAGCAGCCTAGTAAATGTGTACATACGGGAACAGTGCACATACTGTACTCAGTACAATATTTGGGGTGTATTTCCCAGGCAGAAATCACACTGTAATGTTGATTTATAGATTGAAAAATAGCGGTTGGTGATCCTGTTCAAAAGAAGGCTTGATCACATTGTATTTAATACTGAGCATGTACTCAATATACTATTTTACCAATTTATTTCTGGGAATAAATGATTCTGTAAAGTTGGTTTCTAAAAGTATAAATGGTTGTTGGGGGTACAGTTCAAGCTGGGGTTTGAGTGCAAATTGATTAACACTGGGAATGTACTCATTACATTATTTTGGTGTTTTTTCAGGAAATAAATCATACTGTAATATTGATTTTAACATGTAAAAGTGGCTGGCTTTTTAAAAATGTTGCTTGGGCATTATTTAATTAATTGGGAATGTGTTTTTTTTCTGTGAGTAAATTATACTGTAATGTTGAGTTTAACAAATTTGGCTGCTGGTGATCCTGTTCAAATTTGGGCTTAACCATAAACAAGTTAAATCTGGTAATGTACAACAACATTTTAAATATGGCTATTGGTTGTTCTATTCTGAGGCTGAACACAAATAAATTAAATCTTGGAATGTACTGACTAGAAAGTTTTTGGTGCTTTTTCTGGAAATACATTATAATGTTTAAAAATGGCTGCTGGTGGTCTTGAATGCATCTCCCAAGTATGAAATTAAAAGGATTGTTTTTTTAATGCCACACTTGAAGTCGCATTCAAAAGGAGCACCCTCTTTTTGCTGAATGCCTATTAGCTTTGAAAGTATGCTGAATTGGACATTTGGAGGGGTGACTTAGAAAACAGACCACAACTTACAAATTTGGTGCTTACAAACATGAGTCTCTTCCACATTCCACACAGATGGCTTAGGTACAATTTGCTGCCATCTCCTATATAGCCCAGTTAAGGAATAGTTTGATCTTTCATGCAAAAAAACATATATTTTAAATTGGACTTTACTGAATAAAACTTTGTCTGGGGGAAAATGTTATTAACCCTTGCAGTGTGGCTAGCCTGACACTGCAAGGGTTAACTTCTTGTTTTTGTCTAGCTGCTAAATAAAGTAATACTCGCCCAAACTGTCCATCTGACTCCCTGCTTCTCTGGTCACTGAGGCATGTCTCCTCCAATACTGCACAGATAGAATGTTCCTTAGCGTCCTCACATCTATACATTTGTATAGAACGTGATGACACAAGGATTCTTTGACTTCTGCAGAGGAGGGGGAGAGGCTCTAGGGACCAGTCTAAGAACAAGTCCTCTTGAATGATTGGATAAATATAACTTTTTTAGCACCCCAATGAGCACCTAACCCTTGCAGTGCAGGGGTAGCTATACTGCAAGGGTTAATACAATTTTTCCCCAGACTTCTTCTTTACACTTGATTCTAATAGAAACAGTATTTGATAGAACTACAGAGGTTCTTGATTAATGCATTAGCCATTTTTTTTACATTTGCCTTATGTGTTAAACAAAACATACAATATTTAGTTGGAGAGCAATCTTTATACATTCAGCACATGTTCATTGCAACACTATAGTGAAAAGGCCCTCATGAATTTTACTATATTTTTTTCATTACCTGGTCACACTAATCTTGAGTATGTCATTATGCAGATACTATGGAACGTGGAGACTCAAAGATCATTCTTTGCCAATACTTTAACTTTGCAAAAGTTTGTACTAGCAGAGCAAGACCAGAGGGTTCTTAGAAAAGGCAAGATATTTGTTTTGAGCAGCTGTTGTTGCCTGGCAACACCTACTGTCTTCCTTTATATATA
This sequence comes from Nanorana parkeri, assembly GCF_000935625.1. Taxonomy (NCBI): domain Eukaryota; kingdom Metazoa; phylum Chordata; class Amphibia; order Anura; family Dicroglossidae; genus Nanorana; species Nanorana parkeri. Next base: position 73,620 of record NW_017308564.1, on the reverse strand, counting down.
ATTTTGTAAGGTCATGCTAGTGACAGGTTTGTCTTAAGACTTGTGTGCTGTACAGCCCAAAAAAATCTTAAGAGGTAAAATATTAAATACAATCTGCCTTGTATTTTTATCATAAATGCTTATTTTTAGAGAAAGAGGGGTAGGCCCATAGGCATTTACAGACTGATCATTTTTTCAGAGGCAACACATTGTACATCTGAAATGTCCCTTTTCACAATGTGACACACTAGTGCCTTTTAATTAACTGATATCAAATATAGGACATATAGTAAAACACAAACTAGAACTAGCTGTACTTATATTATATGAATGTAGATTGAATTTCAGGTATACATTTAGTAATGGTGTTGAGGGTGTTTTGTTCCTTTGAAATAAGAAAAACACTTGTCATTGGAAAAAGGAAAATTAGTTTTTATTTGGCACCCTGTTATCTTAAATTGCATGGAATCTTATTTTAAAATCCCAGGCAGGGAATAATTCAGCATTTTATTTTGATCTTGACAACCTTTGCTTTTACTAAGTAGAGACTGACGTTTTAAAAGTTCTCACTTTACAAAACAGATTAAACATAGAATACATATAACTTATAGTTGTTTGCTTAAAAGGAAACCTTTCTTGAGGAACATTTAGGACCAATGTGTTTTTAATTATTCATAAATTGTATAGAGTTTGAGATTAAAAGTACAATTTCTGTCTTTGCAAATGATCCTAAACCAGTGTACGGTAGTACAAACCTTGCAACATGTTTAAGCCTGACTATGGGCACCATCACTTTAATAAGCTTTAGTGAGGATAGTGACTGTTTACCTCTGTTGTGTAGTCACTCCATTCTGGATTTCTTCATAAAAATGAAATGGATGGGTTTTAGTTGCTTCAAATAGTACAGCTCCTGCTATGCTCCCACCCCAATCAACAGCTCAGCAGTGCAATAGCAACGCTTGTGTTGTGTCATCTATGCTTGACCATTCACAAAACACAGCATGTAATGATGCTGCATCTGTGTGTTTTGTGAAAGGGAATATGGGCATATAATATCTGCAGCAGTGATAGCAGCCCGAGGGTAGAGTGTCAGTACAGTGGGAGATGTACTATCCACAGCATATCTAGGATGTAAAGACTTCACAACAGGTAAACAGCGACTATCCTCCCACAAAATTTCACCAATATATTGTGTCAATATTTTCAGCTCCTTTAGTTAATCAGTCTTAATGTCTTTCATCCCCTATAATGTTACAAATATAGATGAGTGAATCAATTCACTGAGTCAAAGATTTGAAATAGATTAGCCCAATGCACCACTTGTGGAAGTTCACAAACAATATTTGACACTGATCTTGCATTATTTAATTAGTATTTTTTTTACTTTTACTTGAATGATTTTTAAATTATCCAGATCTATCGAATATGCAATGTTAAGTGCAAATAGCGTCTGGCTTGCTGTCATCAGGCAAACAATTAGGACCACAGACCTATTTAAAACCTCTACCATGCTGTTCATGTTTAATATAGTCTAAACCCTTTCTCTCTCGTTCTTTCTCTCTCTTGATTTCTTTCTCTCTCACCTTCTATATACACAGTATGTATTAGAATGATTAAATACATTAAAGTGACATTAAACCCTCAGGTTTGTTAACATAAAACAATACTGTAATGTGTGCCTTACTGTAATCCATGGTTGTTTCCCTTCTCTTTGCTGCTCTTCCTTTTAAATCTGTATCTCTTCGCATGCTGAGCAGAACTTCTGTTTTGCAGCAGACTGCCTTGTCTCAGGAATGGATACACGGTGTCTGTGTATACGTTTGTATAGGCTTGTAACCTGAGCCAGCACTACAGGAAGAGGCCCTGAGCTGAAAAGGGAAGTTCTCCCCAAGCATGAGATGACACGAGGATTTAAAAGGAAGAGCAGCAAAGAGAAGGGAAACAACCATGGATTACAGTAAGGCGCACATTACAGTATTGGTTTATGTTAAAAAATCTGAGGGTTTAATGTCACTTTAAGTGATTTTTTAAAAATTACAATTACCTACTAAATACATACTTTAATATTTTGTTATTATTGCAACCTATTTGCATTTTTGCATGTGTTTATTTCTGAAACGATACAAGCAATATGCATTATTTATTTGACACATTTCCATTTTTACATTTTGTAGACATTTGGGATTGTTCACTTCTCCTGCCTTCTCCAAACTCTTCACCCTTTTGTGAATTACCCTCTTTATATTTTCAAAAAAGCCTGTAGAATAAAAAACCTGTAGAACAAAAATACGTAGTTGCAAATTCTTATGCAGCATGATATTTGCACAACTGTTTAATAAACCTATATTTTCAGTGAAAAATAAACTAAAATGTATTTTAGTGCACACAATAGAATTTTATGTAAAGTGTAAAAGATTAGTGTGTGTCTAGTAAATAGATACCAAAAATATCAGGGTTTATTTATTAAAGGCAAATATGTGGTTCAGTTTGCAAAGGCATTTTTTTAAAAGTTTTTGCATATGTCTAATGCTTGCTAGCATTAAATATGTGCAAAAAAAGATGGTTTAATTATACTTTAAACTGGACTTGTGCAGCTGGGAAGCAGCATGAATTATGAAGGAATAAGTTAATTATTACTGCTTATTCTTAATCACCTAAACTAAATTACCATTTACCCTTGCAGTGCTTAGGCATTTATAAATAATATATCTTTTATTTGTTGGTGCATGATTTTTCCTAGCGCCCCCCCCCTCTCAGAAGCCCATGGGCTATGCAACCATGCCTCCTCCAATGGGGGAGGGCCTGGGATCGGATCTCACTGGGCCCCTCTCCAGCCTCTTTCTGCCCCTGGTCTCTGCATCAAAGGAGATTACACTCTAATGTCCCCATAGTCACACACTATTATTATAAATGTATATTAGGGATGAAACAATACCATTTTTTCCGGACTGAGTATGAGTACCGATACTTTTCCTCAAGTACTCTCCGATACCAATTAGCTATACCTTTTTTTAGTGTCATATGACAGTTTAATGATAGTGGTGGAGTGCCAGGGCCCGGTTGCATCTGCAAACGCTGCAATCCTGGTAGTTCTGCAACTGATTACAAGCTGTAGAGGGACTACAAATCTCAACAATACATTTTACTCATTATACAGCAATGCAGATTAATGCCATCAGCTATAGAGGACTACAAATCCCAGCAATATGTTATACAGCAATGCAGGGTGGCCTCCTCCTTGGGGTTGGTGACCTGGGTGATGATGGATGTGTCATACATGGGGGTTCAGCTCTCCGCTCTGCCTGTGGATAGTATTAGCTGGGCGCAAACTGGCAGCTCCCCGGGGCTCCTGGTGCTGTGCCTGCCTTTGCATGTATTCTGGGCAGGTTCCGATCACTGGAGATACCCATTTTTCCCTCACTCCTCTCCCATCACCTTCCCAAAATGCATTTTTTAAACCCCCCCTTCCCTGGCAGCATCAGGTAGCTGCAGCCTTACGCTAGTGCCTTCCCTGCTTAGACCAATAGGAGATTATTGCTCATTGATTGCTCTGGGTTACTAAACCGTTCATATGTATAATATCTTATTAAATAAGTTGTTGGATCCGCTGAGTCGTACTCCTTCTGCACTTCGGATCAGCCGAACATGCTGAGCATGTTCGGCTGTTTCGAAGCCACACGAAGCAAGCCGATGTACGGCTGAAATCAGCCGTACCAGCCTGAAGTGAATAGCCGAACAGTGTTCGGCTCACTTCACTTCTGATCGGTCATTCACTCGGCTGCCCTCGGCAGCTTTGTGAATAGACCCCTTAGTGTCTTTTATATGCATGGTTATGCCAATATATTTTAAAAGCAGTATTACTTCCTAGAGAATACTTTTAACATTTAATTTTAATTCCTAAAGTTTTTTTACAAAATAGAACTATCTGTTGACATTGCATACCAAGCTCAGTTTAGGTAAATACAGTGTTCGTTTTTCTTTGCTCATACAAATTGCTTTAGCTATTAGCAAATGCATTACTTTTCAAAGTTCTTTCCAGCTAGTTGTTCATAAACATGTTCTTCTGGGATTTTCTTTTTATATGAAGCAGTAATAGATGTTGTTTTTTCTGTCATTTTGTTGTTTTAGTACACTATTCCCAAGAAATCTATGAACAAACCTAAGAAACAATTCAACTGTTAATCATAGAAGCTATCACATTGCCAGTTAACACTGGGTCTATAAATCAGTTACACGATGGAATTACTGCATGGAAGAATTTCACTGGTATGCTGCTTCTAAAGATTCATTATAAATATGATATCTGACATGATGGATATATATTGTTAGGTGTCATTCTTCATGTGACCTAAAAAAAAGAATTGACAAAAAGGGCCCATGAGCTGTCAGGACACTGACATATAGCCCAGCATTTTGGCTATCTTGATACTAATTGCTCCTTTAATCTGTCATACACTTTCACTGATAGACAACAGGCAGAAAACAATCAGAGACAAAACTAGATTGGATTTAGCACCGCTTTGGTTATTTGCGTTGTGATGCTGGTCACAAATAAAATGACTTGGTTTGCCAGGATCATCAATCTCAGTGAAAGTTAATCAAGTAAATAATGCACACACCTTTCTAAAGGAAAATTAAAGAAGAGTACTAACCAAGGTAGGAGTAACACTTGTAACATGATAAACTATGGAAATCACCAAGTTTTCAAATAGAATAAGTAGGACTACTTTCCTTGTAATGAGTGAACTGTGAATATGGGCATTTGACTGTGCTCATCTATCCATGCTGAAGGACTATGCATGTCACTCATGGTGAAGCAAGGATCATCATGGTAAATTAAATTCCTGCTTCTGTATAATTTACAGTCCTAGAATCAGGTTATGTTTTGCAGTCATTATATCAACTTTTAGTGATTAGATGAGAGGAAATCCCTCCAAAGTAAGGATGTGTAGCCGACAGAGTCCCTTACAGCCGATGATGCTGACAGTGGGCCGAGCCTGATTGGGATGCTGAAGGACTAGTTCCCCATCAGGTCCACTGTGCTAGTGATTCACAATAGGCAGTGGGCAGATTCCATAGCAAATAGCTATGAAAGTCCACTTTTACTTTCTTTTACCAAGAAAGTGGACCTGATGGGGAACTAGCCCCTTAGTTTCCCCATCAGAATCAATCTTAACTGGAAGACATTAGGGCTGATTTGCTAAAGAAGCTGAGAATCTTCAAACAAAAATGTAAATATTTTCTTAAGTTATCTAATCATGTGCAGATTAAATAAATAAACAGGAATTGTCAATGTGAAGATCATGTCAAGATTCTCAATCCCTTTTTCTTTTAGAAAATACTGTATTCAACATTTCCACCTTTTTGCTTCTACTGTTTTTGCATCCTAGTGCTTCTGATCACCTTCAGCTACTTTGCAGTTACTTCCTGTTTACTTACACTCATGGGAATCTGTGGAACACATATTAAAGCATCAAAATAATTACAATTAATTTAGATAAGTTCAGTTGGCTATGGCAATTTTTATTAGTGTTAATCAAACTAAAGTACAACATGACTTAAACTTTAATGGAAACATAACCGAATATTAATATACAAGTACATTCAGCCACTAAGACTTGAGCTGATGTAAACAACCAAAACTCAAACATCCAAAAGTCACCTTCATTTGATAAAGAGACATGGCCACATAAAAAAGCGGGCCATGACAAAGGGAGGAGGTGGGTGAGCTCTTGACGATACAGCAACAGATTGTACTGTAACTGTACTGTACTGTACTGTACTGTAGAGTAATTGTTTTCTTCTCTCTTTTCTAGGTTTGGAGGCTGCTGTAAGAACTGCACACAGATTTGTATGATAATGACTAATACAACTAAGGATGGAGGGAACGGACATAAAACATGCACACCATACCTCACACCACATACATGACACATAAACAATTCCTGGGCTACAACATTCCCATGTGATAAAAAACTTTATTGTATGCCCTCCTTTATTTCAGCAGCAGCCACATGTCATTGCTCTAGACAGGCTTGGTAATAATGTTGAAGCATACCTGCCCAATACGCAAGCATAGGCCTGGAAATTTATAGAGGCTGATTTACTAATGAATTTGAGAATGTCCATGCAATAATTGTGTTTAACTATTCATTTCAATTATCCAGTTATATGCAAATGAACTAATTAAACATGAATTAACTTTTTACATGATTGGAACACTGAAGTGTATATTCATACAAGTCATTAAGTGAACTCAACTCCTTAAGTAAGTCAGCCTCATAAACTGTCCATAAATCATATAATACAGCAGGTTGAATGAAAAAATACTTGATTCTGCTGTGCATGTTGTTTCCACATCTGATTGGTTGCAGTCACTCATTTTGGCCCAGCTTCTTTGACAAAAGTTGATTGAAAAATCGACTTTTTGCCAAATGGAGTGGTGCTGACAGGGACACATTCAGCTCAAAATCGGAGTAGTGTATAGCCAGATATGGACTCCACTGGAAGCACATGTGACAGAGTGACAACACAGCAGAAAAATTGGGTGACAGGGACAGAGCATTGTAATCCCAAAACATGAAGATCCCAAACAAGGACTGATATTGCAGGTTTGCCACAAATCATGAAAGCTGCAAATCTGATATTAACACTGAAATGGAACTTTACGGATTGTACGCGACAATAAACAATGTTCTCTTTATTGTCAATAAAGTTTTGCATCCTCCAAAAAAAGTTTTACATGCTTAGATCTTGCTGCGTTTGTGGTACTACATCTCTTGTCCTATTCATCAAATATATGCATTTATAGATTTAATGTCAAGTAAAATTATAATTAGAAATTATCCTACAGTACATTTTCTAAATGTAAAATCCCCAGAAAATAAAATGGTGGTAGTTTGAAAGGTTTTATGTCACCCAATATTACCACAACAGTTTATAAAACCCAAATTTTCAGTAAAAAATTTATTAAAAATAATTTTAGTGCACATAAACACAATATATTATATTAATATATGCGTTCATAGGTATGTGGGGGTGGTGGCAACCCGTGACAGAATAGAAGGCAAATCTGCTAGGGCAAAACCTGTTCAGGTAAAAACAGCGTAAGAGGGGATTCCCCTCACAGAACATAGATCGCCTCTTAGTTCATGTTAGTTTTACAAGAAAGAAATTGAAGTCAAAAGTTATAAACAGACACACATATGTAGATACACAAATGAATAAACAGCCTGAAACTGTTTCTTAAAAACATGGGTTTTTTAAGACAAAACACATGGGTGGTCTAAGGGTTCCTAATCTGTTTTTATATTACGAAGTCGTAAAGTTGGCACAGCTGTCTACGTATGCTCTGCTGGGGAACTTCCTGATTGGATTTCCATGGAATCAAGATCGGCCTCTGAGGTACCCATTGATTTGTTGAAATGGCTCCAACTCAAACAGAGGCCAGTGAACCTTGCACTTTCATATTCCCTGGCATTGTGGGATAGACTAAAGCAAGTTTACACACTTTCCTCCTCTCAAACTACTTTAGCCCCTCTTTTCAGAAAACCTAGTTTCGCCCCAGGTATTCAACCTCAGGCTTTTGAACGGTGGATTAATAAGGGACTTCATAGAATAGGGCAATTCTTTAAATTTCGGAAACCTCTTACATTAGCCTATTGTAGAGACAGCCTAAAAGTGCTGTCTTCTGAATTGTTTCACTTTCAACAAAAAAATGTCCTCCATTCCTTGGCACCATTGACTATGGATTCCCCTGAACTTACTAATTATATGAGCAGGTGTTCTCAAGCAGTGGGATGGAGAGGAGGCATTTCTGTGACTTACTTTCTACTTCTGGGGCTTTCCTTTAAATGACCCTAAATGCTAGCCTGGGAAAGGGATACTGGTATGGTTGTACCTATGGAGTCCTGGATGCAGCGTTGCTTTTTTCTCTATACTCTATTATCCTCTTTATCCTGGTACAGGACCTTATTTTTTCTCATTGTTATGTTTTGATACTGCACTTCAGTAAAAACATCTGTTGCGTGAATGTAGGAAACCTGAAGATAATAGTGGGAAAAGCATGAGAGAATTTAGGATTCCAAAAAGGAAAATTAAATTGATCACAAATATATGTTTCTGTAGAAATGCACTAGTGCCCTGGAGCTACCATACTATGCCATTTTCTGCTAGATTGGACCTTGCTAGCTAAACAGTTAGCAAGCTGTGTCCTAAAAGGTTACAGTTTGCAAAGTTATTTCAAGTTTACTACATGTTTTGTCAGCACATTGGTGAACTACTGCAGGTCCTAGTGCGCAGAGTAGTTCAGACGTAAATTAGCATTACACCATCAACCCACTCTGTCGGCTTGCCAATAGTTAATGTGTCTGGCATGAATTTGGGAAATTGCCATTTTAGCTACACACACACACATGCAGAAAAATATAGACAGCTGTGATAAATATGCCCCAGTGTGTATGAAAGTAGTTATATTTGATGTTTGTTTTTTTTAGAAAACTTATAATGCTTTGAGAACTATTTGTTATGTATTATACTGTATGTTTACTGTTAAAAGTATAATTTTACTTGGCAAAAACAGATATGAAACATCAGTTTAAAAATAAATCAATTTTAAAAATAAATAAATACCAATATTGTTATCCTTTCATGTTTGACTTGCACTAATTAGTAGCAAAAAAGCATACAGTATCGTGCACAGTGGGACAGTAAAAATAGAGCAATTTGTAGCAGCTTAAATGCTATTTTTTATAAAATAAAGGTTCTTTTACTAGGTTTCATTGTGGCGCCGTACTTTTATAACAACATTGTACTAAACTAGAAATGTATACCAGTTAAAAGAGCCCCTGACCTGCTGCAATAATACATTTCCATATCTTTATTTATATAATAAAATTAACACTTTCAGACTGGCTATGAAAATATTCCTTCTATTTGGGGAAAAGAGTTAACAAACTTTTCCTATAGCTCTCAATTTTTATAAACATGCATACATCAAACACCAATACAAGTGATATTATATGTTTGTATGCTTAGAAAATAATTAATATGTTTAGACACAGAAAGGGTTACTAGTATTAACAATGATGCATACTGTCAGTGTATTCAAGTTATACATTTTCTCCTTCTATTTGGCAGCAACAAATTTGACATATCTTGCTAAGTGATCCAAAGAAAATGGAAAAGGCTTACACGTATTTCATAAGATCCCAGTGGACAGTGAATGTGGAGAGACAGCAGAAACAATAATTTGTAATGCTTGTTTTACAGTCCATCCCTGTAATTGTTAGTGTCTTCCTAATACATATACACACAACATTACTCTGCTATTTATATAGTAAAAGCAGCCATACATTTAGTAATTCAAAAGGGGCTCTGGTGAATTTTGGGAGAGCTCTCATTAACATAATAGGTATCAGGGGCATAACTAGAAATCACAGAGTCCCATAGCAACATTTTGTACGGGGCCCCGTGATTGCTAGTTATGCCACTTGCAGAGCCCCAGCAGAGAGTGATCCTGCAGAGCCCCAGCGGAGAGTGACCCTGCAGAGCCCTCCATAGACTCTCTATAGTGGGCTCTGCAGGGTCTGAGATCTCTTACCTGTCAGCGCCTCTGTAGTCGCCGGGACCTGACTCCTGTTCCGTCCCTGGGCCCCGCCTCCTCTGCTATCGACGGGCCCCGTCTTCTCTTACATCACTGGCCCCACCTGCTCTTAGGTCGCTGGCTAGTGATGTAAGAGGAGGCGAGCCCCGCCTCTTCCATTCCGAACACCGCCCTCATCTGCCGCAGCGGCTGGCAGTCACTAACACAGCTCCGCAGCGGCTATGAGGGGAAATGCGCTGTGGCCGCTGCTGAGCTGTGTCTGTGACAGCCAGCACCCCCACATGCCATAGCGACCCTGTGCCCGGGCCCCATAGTGGCAGCCTGGGTCGCTATGCCGATTGTTACACCACTGATAGGTATGTTGGTTATCATGCTCCAAAATGTAGTAAAACATATGATTAGCTCTCCTTGGAACTCTCCATGATTAGCATTCTTCACTTGGAACTCAACAGAGACTGTTTTCAATCAAAATATTTTCACAATAACCTTTAATGACATCAGTACCCACTCCATGATGGTTTGTTGATATGTGAAAGGCAAATGCAAACAGACTAAGGGGGTTATTCACAAAGCTGCAGAAAGCAGCCATGTGAATAACCGAACCGTAGTGAAGTTAGCCAAACAACGTTCACTACAGTAATCCATCGGCTGAGATCAGCCGTACATCGTCTGCGTTCGGCTGCACTTCGGTCAGCCGAACATGCTCTGTATGTTCGGCTGAGCTGAAGTGCAGAAGGACTTCGACTAAGCCGATCCAACATCTGTAGCTCCGGCAGCTCACTCACTCCCATAGGATTCAAACTGCAGTGAGTGAATAGCTGAATGCAGCTGAGCGGTTCGGTTTGGCTATTCTGCTCGGTACCTTGGTGTTACTAAGTAGAACAGCAAATAGTGAAAAAAGTTTTGGGAAAAAAAGTAAAAAAAATGTTTAAAGCCATGTCAGAATAGAAAAAAAAAATATTTTTTGGCCATATGAATGCATTGCTAGATTTCTATTGGCTATTTCAATTTGCAATAGCAAACTAGCATTGCACCCGCCCTCTGCTGCAGTTCTCCATCAGGTCCACCACTACTGATTGACAGCAGCAGAGGGTGGGTACAATAGCTAGTTTGCTATTGGCTATTGCAAATTGAAATAGCCAATAGGAATCTAGCAATGCATTCCTATGGCCAACATTTTTTTTTTATATTCTGACATGGCTCCGTGTCAGAATAAAGAAAAAAAAAGCAGTGTTTCTCTCCTTGGCAACTGGGAGCGGGAGACTCCCGAAGCGCCCGGGAGAGTTTTTTTTCTTTTTTTTGATGGCAGCAGAACCGCGGGCCAATAGAAAACATTTGGGCTGAGCTAGCTGTCCCTGCTAGCTCCGCACAATCGTTTTCTATTTATTTTTTTCTACTTTTTAAACAATTTTTCTGTTCTGCTCGGTACCACAGAGGAACCGAGCAGAACAGCCGAGCCAAATGCCGCTTAGCGGCATTCGGCTATTCACTCACTGCTGTTCAGCATTTATAAGAATAGACCGAACAGCAGCGAGTAGCCTGCCGGAGGTTCGGCTTAGCCGATCCAGATGTTGGTTCGGCTGAGTCGAACTCCTTCTGCACTTCGGGTCGGCCGAAGATGCTGAGCATGTTCGGCCAACCCGAAGCCACCCGATGTATGGATGATTTCAGCCGATGTATGGATGATTTCAGCCAATATACGGCTGAAATCAGCCGTACCAGCCTGAAGTGAATAGCCGAACAGCGTTCGGCTCACTTCGCTTTAGGTCGGTCATTCACTCATAGTATCATGTGACAGTTTGTCTAGAACAATACAGATTAATGATTTTATGACAGTTGTAGTGCAACAGGACCCAGTCGCAGCTGCAACTGCTGTGACCCTGGTAGTTCTGCCACTGACTCCAAGCTGTAGAGGGACTACAAATCAGAGAAATACATTATAAAGCAATGCAAAATACCACCAGCTATAGAGGACTACAATGCCCAGCGATACATTATACAGCAATGCAGAATGCCACCAGTGATAGAGGGCTGCAAATCCCAGCAATACATTATACAGCGATGCACAATATCATCAGCTTTAATGGACTAAAAATCCAAGCAATACATTATACAGCAATGCAGAATGGTATATGAAGCTACATACTCTGTGTTGCTTACCAGGGCTGTGGGGCATCTCAGGAGGCTGTACGGGCTCCTACCAGGGCTGTGGTGTTCTCAGGAGGCTGCACAGGCTCCCACCAGCGTTGTGTGGGATCTGACCAGTTCCAGCTGTGACTGAAGAAGGATGCCTTGTCATATACAAAAAACTGTATCGAAACCCAAGAACAAAATGTAATATATTGCAGCTTACCAATCCCTAGTTGTGGTGGCTGCATTAGTTTTCCTTTTTCCCCTCAGTTTTTACCTGGTGATCCTGGCAGACCTACTTTTTGCCTAGTGTAAGAGATTTACCTGCAGACTTTAGTAACTTAATGCGTTCTTATAAAATCTCTGGAAAAGAAGCTAATTAAGAACTACAATAGAGTTTGCTGAAGTCTTTGCAACCTAAATACGTAAAGTGATGCTAAACTCTTGAGTTAAATCTAAAATGTATTCAAGTACATTAACTGTTATTAAAAATGTATTTTATTTGTGTATCACTCATCTGTATATCCTCATATCATCTCTGAATTGGTGCTGAAACTGTCCTTCCTTCTGGAGCGTGGCTACTTTTGTTCCCCATGGTTCCTGTGTGTGTTGCAGAGTGGTCACCCCTCCAAGCTCTCTCCCGTGATGGACTACAATCTCATGTTTAGTTTACTAAATTGTATTGAGATTGCAGTCAATCACGGGGGCGAGCCTGGAGAGGTGACTACTTTACAACACACACAGGGACCATGGTAGCCAGCCTCCAGAAGGAAGGACAGTGTCAGCACCAATTAAGAGAGGATTAAGGATCTACAGCCGAGTGATACACAAATAAGATACATTTTTGTTTATAGCTAGGGTACTTGAATGTATTTTTAAGGTTTAAGTTAAGAGTTTAGTGTAACTATAAGTCTACACTCACACTAGGTGCATTTAGATGTATTAATATACATTTAAAATGTTTTTCTAAATGCGTATATACACATCTAATGATTTCCAATGCATCTATTCACACCTTGCATTTAGATACTTTTATCTGCAGTCAGTTTAGCTGAGTTTAGAAAACATAGAAGTCAGGTGCATCCAGGAATCAATTTTAACTTCTAAACGCACCAAAATGCATATAAATGCAAGACACGTTTGCTGAAATATAATTGGCTACTTCAATGGGCTGTCTCAATGAACAAAGGACAGATACATCCATGTAAACACGTATAAACGCATGTAAATGTTCATGATTTTAAGCTTCCAGATGAATAAACAAAGCATCTAGCCTGACAGATCTCTGCATAAAAACACAAGTGGCAAGTGTGAATGAAGCCTAAACTAAAGGAGATTTTTTTTATCTCAGCAAAACTGGAGTTCCACTTTAACTACTAAAGATATGAAAAGAAATTGCAAGAAATGTGTTAACAACAATTATTATGTTGGGGTTTGAACCACAATGTAGATGCCCCTTCACCTCTGCCTAGTGATATGTAATTATGCTATATGGTTAATAGTATTTTTTTTTCAAATGACTGAAACACCCTAATTCACTGATATCAACTCACATAGACTGTGCAATGTTATGTCTATGTATGAATCTGTCAGATAAGTTTTACTTGCAACTGGTGCACAGAAAACCGCACTAGGACAAACTGTAGTTGTTATTCAGAAAAAAAAGATCTTGCAAACAAATTTACTTTTACTGCAGGAAGCAATTAGTAAGAGGTGCAGACAGCTGCTAGGGGGGCACTTACAATTATGCATACAAAATATGATCCAGAAAATCTGACATAGAAAGCATGTAACAATATATACAGTGTGTAAAACCAATGGCAAGGTAAATGTTCCAATAACAACTTACCATGGATACTTCATAGCAATACACCGTAGTGCCCTTTTCAAGTGAATTTCCACATTTGCAGCCAAATTGGCATAACACCTACTTCATATTTGTTATATACTGTATTCACATTCCCATTGTATAATGAACTTCCTCTTGTTAACACGCAATGCTTCTCTTTTTTTTGTACTTTCAAACTGCTCAGAGTAGCATGGAATCTCCACAAAGGCCTTCATAGAAGAAACATCTAAACATGTAAAAAGATATAAAAAAAATATATATTTTTTTACTTATGCTGTGTAAATATGAACACATAACAAACATATAGTGGGGGTTCAAATTTGAATGCAAAAGTGAAAATACACTTTAAGCTTGTTTTCTGTGCTTAAATAACTATATTTAACTACAGGGAAAGGATTTCCCAGCAACAGGGATAGTACATGTGTAAGACTATTTACTCTGCTGTAGTCTTCAAAGTAAAGACTGAACTCTCCATTCTTACATATCAGTACATTTTTTAATTTTCCTCCTTTGTACTTTATGTTCATGTTTTTCCTTTACACTCTCCTTCTCAAACATCAATCAACAAGACAAATGGATACAATGTAGATGGCAAGCTTTCTCAAATTGAAACGGGCAAAGAGTATTCAAGAAGATGAGTGACCTCAATGCTTTCTCTTTGTCAAAAGCACTATGTATTACATCTACCCTCAGATGTTTTTAGACAGCTCACAAAAATGCCTTGCAGAATAAGTTGTGGAGCCATAGTTTTAAAACTCTATTTGTTACCTGCATGTAATACAATATATCCTCTTAAAACATTAATCTGATTAGCCAGGTTATAAAGACACAAATGTAATTTTATTTTATTTTCTCACAATATCACATTGCCACCTAGTGGTTCTTACAATATTATTTGCACAAAATAACATTTTTTTAAGGCAGTTGGCTGTGAGACATGTTGCCTATTAACTTTTTTGTTATTTAGTTCTACAAATATTTAAGGTACAAATATAGATATTTTAGATGTTTTGGAGGTCTTATGATAAATAATGTATTTTAATGATTTATATTACTTTTACTTTCATTTAGTTGAAAACTGAAAGTATTGTCTGTTCACCTTTTAGAAATGACTATTGGATCTCCCCAAAGCAACTCTTGTATCTGCACTTACAGTTTTAGAGTACACATACTTGAGCTTATTTATTAAAGGAGTTGAGAATCTTCACACAATAAACTGTGTGAACATTAATTTCAATTATTCAATCATGCACGGTAGAAAAAATAAAAAATATTTTTTTTTCATATGACTGGATAAATGAAGTGAATCTTCACAAAGATTTTGAACTTATTTAGGGAATCTGCCTCAATGTAAAATGAAATAACATTTCCAATTTAATTTGCATTTATCAGGCAATACCTAGCTGAACAGAAAGATATTGGGGTCTATTCACTAAGCTGCCCTAGGCAGTCGAGTGAACGACCGACCTGAAGTGAAGTGATTCAGGCTGGTACAGCTGATTTCAGCCGTATATATCGCTGAAATCAGCCGTACATCGGGTGGCTTTGCGTGGCTTCGGGCGGCATTCGGCTCAGCTGCTGTGCTCGCTCCCTCTGTGGGACCGAGCAGAACAGAAAAATAGTTTTAAAAGTTTTTTTAAAAGTGACAGCTAGCTCCGCCCAACTGTTTTTTATTGGCCGGTGGCTCTGCTGCCGTCAAAAAAAGAAAAAAAAAACATGTTCGCCATAGGAATGCATTGCTAGATTCCTATTGGCTATTTCAATTTGCAATAGCCAAAAGCAAACTAGCTATTGCACCGGCCTCTGCTGCTGTCAATCACTAGTGGGGACCTGATGGAGAACTGCAGGTCACCTCTGTTGATTGACAGCAGCAGTGGGCGGGTGAAATAGATAGTTTGCTATTGGCTATTGCAAATTGAAATAGCCAATAGGATCTAGCAATGCATTCCTATGGTGAAAATGTGTTTATTTTTTTATTCTGACGACAGTCAACGGCTCCATGTCAGAATAAAAAAAAAAGAAAAAGCAGTGCTTCTCTCCTGGGTGGCCGGGAGCGGGAGAGTTGGGCTGTCTGGAGATCAGTATCCCTGGTTAGCTGGTAACCAGGGACGCTGATCTCTCTGCAAGTAGCCAGAGCCAGCCGTAAGATCACGGCTGGCTCTGCCCAGCTGTCAGAAGCAGGCTGGCGGCCAGCTTCGGCTTTCCCCGCGGCTCAGTCAAACCGCTCAGCCGACTTCGGGAGCTGTACGGGCTATATTGAATAGCCCGTAGAGCAGCCCTTTGGTTCTATTGAACCAAAGGGGTCCTGGGTCCGAAGCTAGCCGAAGGATCAGCCGAAGCTACGGCTAGATCCTTCAGCTGCTTCGTGAATAGACCATTGTACATTGTGTCTGTTTTAAATTATTATAGTGTTGTTTGAGCCTGTATTTTTTAATTTGCCCAAAATTTCTAGTAAAATGATGTAACTATGGCAGCAATAAGACTTTTTGGTTAGAAATTGAATGTTATATGCAATAAAATTCTTCTGTCATAAAGTATCTTCAGATCAACTTTTTATTCCTGATATTAAAGTAAAACTCCATCCCAAATACACTGAAATGCATACAAATTACTTGTTGTATCTGATTTGTGATATTTTTTAGCAAATGTTATGCTTCACACAACTCACAGACTGCAGCACTTCATAGATACTAAATCCTAAATCTGCTTTTTCAGCATCTTGTGTCACCTGTGTTTTCATTAGGAAATGAATGAGGACTGTGATGCTTATTTGTTGTTCAGTGAGCACGCTAGAGGAGGTGTGGTGGCGATGCTGCAAAACTGGATCAGGAAATTAAATTGTTATCTTCCCCCCGGATATATCTCAGACCTTGTCTCAAAGTATCACCCTAAACGTCCCCTCCGCTCATCCATTGACCTCCTGCTTTCCAGCTCCCTTGTCCACTCCTCCCATACTCGCCTCCAGGACTTCTCTAGAGTCTCTCCCATCCTCTGGAACTCCTTACCCCAACCTGTCCGTCTATCTCCCACCTTGACTGCCTTTAGGCGTTCCCTAAAGACTCATCTCTTCAGGGAAGCCTATCCCACCTCAACCTAACCACTGAACCTTCACATTCTCACATAATTCATTCCCACAGCTACCTCATGTATCATTTCCCCCTCCTCTTTTAGATTGTAAGCCCTCAGGGGCAGGGCCCTCCTTACCATCTTGTCTTGAATTGTATTGTAACTGTAATGTCTTCCTTATATTGTAAAGCGCTGTGCAAACTGTTGGCGCTATATAAATACTATGTAATAATAATAATAATCTGCTCTGTGTGCAAAGGTACAGTATATGAATCAAAAAATGGACTGTCCAGTAAAAGGCTGTCGAAGATATAAAATCACATGATATTAGTTCTATTTGTTTTAATGGCGAAAATGCATAAGTTGCCTATGACATGTAGCCGGCTGGCTGCATGACTGTATACCATTGTATATGATTAGTCCTACCACCAGTTGTTATGTATTCTCCGAAATTCAATAAAGATATGCATGCTTAAAAAAAAAAATAGAAAAAAATAGACTGAACAGAATTGTAAATCTGCTACCTTTTACCAATATACATCTCTGTAAATATTAATAACTGGTATTGGAAAAGTGAGAAATATATTATTAAATTCTCTATACTGAAAAAAAGTTCCATGACCTACATGAAATTTACCACCTCAAGATTTGGTATTGTAAATTGGATTCCAAATGGATTAATAACTGCTACTAGGCGCGACTTAGATGATACTGTCTCACAATGACTTAAGCCTATTGCACCCTTAAAAACCACCACAAAACCCTTTAATGTTGTATTGTCTAGAATATAATGGCAACATTTTGCTGAAATCTCCATAGTGTCACCAAATTTTTAGGAAAATGAAAACCTCTTAATCCTTTTCATACTTAGTTGTCATTTACAAAGCAGAAATTTTAGCCCGGTAACTAAAAATCTGTCAAAATGTGCCAAGTTTTTTTAGGGTCCTCTTCTCAATATCCTTATATAATACTCACTGTTCTTACCTACTGCCATTGTTTCCTATGAATGGATGTTAACATGTTGTTTGCCTATTCTGCAATAGTTGTACATTATTCTTCAAAAATAATGTATTTTCCAGAGAGTACTAAAAAATGAATGGACATTTTTCATAACCATAAAAAGTGTTAATTTAAAAGGTCAACGATTACATTTACCAAAATAAAAAACCTAACAATGAGAACATGACTGATTACAAATTACACCTACACAACAGATTGTTATCTATGTACACTCAACAAGTAACCTTTATATCAACTGAATGCAGTAACAAAGGTGATTGCAAGAGCAGCACATATTATATACTTGTTGCAGTGAAAGGTTATCGGTTTTGTCTGTTCCTATTGTCCTGCATTCAAGGCTTATAACACTGTGTTTTCAAGCAAACTAAATGTGCTAGAGGGGCCACATTGTGATGTATATTTTGTCCACAAAATGAAGTTACAAGGAGATATCAAATTAATTACACACCAAGGACCCATTTGTATTGTTATCTTTTACCCTGGATCAGTTTCCGGCTAAACATCCATATTTACCCAAAGAAGCAACTTGTGCGAAGCAACATTTTATATTCTAAAGTTTCAAAAGTCACTGCATTTGATTAATTAGAGCTATGTGATGCATAGATGAATAGCTGGCAGATTTGTGTGTTTTGGCGAGATAGTGGGTGTAAAAGTTTCTGAAACAGATAAGCTATGCCATATAGGTTAAACAATGCCCTTATTCCCCTAGCAACACAAACAAAAACAAAGGAAGGGTACATAATCATAGAGGTTGGATTTACTAAAATAAAATAGACTGTTCACTTAGCAAGGTGAGCAATGCGAAGCACTGTTCTGTTTAATCATTCATTCATGTGCAAAGCATTTTTTTTCAATTCCCTTGCATATGATGGGTATTCAAGGTAAACATAGGGGGTTATTCACAAAGCTGCCATAGGCAGCCGAGTGAATAACTGACCCAAAGTGAAGTGAGCCGAACGCTGTTCGGCTATTAACTTCAGACTATAGACCATCTAAAATCAGCCGTACATCGGCTTTCTGCAGCTGGCTTCGGGTCGGCCAAACATGCTCAGCATGTTCGGCCGACCCGAAGTGCAGAAGGAGTTTAACTCAGCCGAACCAACATGTGGATCGGCTGAGCCGAACCTCCGGCTGGCTGCTCGCTGCTGTTCGGCCTATTCTCATAGATGCCGAACAGCAGAGAGTGAATAGCCGAATGCCGCCGAGCGGCATTCGGTTTGGCTATTCTGCTCGGTACCTTCAGTGGTACCAAGCAGAATAGAAAAACAGTTTAAAAAAGTAGAAAAAAATAGAAAACGATTGGGCGGAGCTAGCAGTGACAGCTAGCATCCGCCCAACTGTTTTCTATTGGCCGGGACCAGCTGTCATTACATTGAGAGCTTGTCGGAGCCGGCGGGGATATGAAAGCCGACTCTGCTAAGCTCTCATCCTAATGACAGAACAGTGTCCGCTGTTTACCTAGTAACCAGCAGGCACTGTTCTGTCATTAAGATGAGAGCTTAGCAGAGTTGGCCTTCATATCCCCAACGGCTCTCCTAAGCTCTTGTCGTAATGACAGATCGGCGTCCCTGGTTACCAAGCGATATGCAGTTCAAAACAGGTAGGCAAAAAAAAGTCCCATCAGGGATGCAAAGTTCTCAGACCAGTCCGGTCATCTGTGATCTTATAAAGGGTACTGAGTTTGGGAAGGTGGCCAGGGGATAGTTGACAGAACTGGAGAAGCCTATTAAGGGAGGGGGGATGTGTGGCAGACTGAAACCCAAGGAAGTGGCAGGAGAGTTCTCATGGTACAGTATGGGCACCCTGACTATCCTTTGGGTGGTGTGGGAGATATTGGCAGCCTCCAAGTCAGCGGCCAGCTGCCTTTTGCATTTGTTCCTGCTGTTCTGAAACCAGATTTTCACTTGTGCCTCTGTGAGATGGAGGGAGGCCACCAGACCGCCTCGTTCAGAGCTGCTCAAGTACCTCTTCATGTCAAAGGTGAACTCCAGCTGAAAGAGCTGGTTTCTGCTGAACAAAGTGCGGGTCTTCTTCTTGCGGGATGCATTACACATCACATACATAGTGAATAGCCCGTACAGCAGCCCTTTGGTTCTACTGAACCGAAAGGGTCCTGGGGCCGAAGCTAGCCAAAGGATCAGCCGAAGCTATGGCTAGATCCTTCGGCAGCTTTGTGACTAACCCCCATAGTTTTGCTTTTTTACTATGCTAAGTGAACATTCTACTCCTTTAATAAATCAGCCCCATGGCCTACATTATGCTCATAACAGTGTTGGACAAGCCTATTTGTAATGTTAAAAACTAGGAATGCACCGATACCAAGTACTGTACACGGTACAAGTACAAGTATAGATACTTTTTGAGCTCCAAGACTAGACTAGAGAAAAATTCAAAAGTTAGGAGGCAGCTGTCATTTGTAAGGGGCACAAGGAGCTCATGGGATTTGCACATCTCCGTTTTAATGTATGATTTTGTTTTTATAAATATAAATAAAGGGATGCACTATACAATTTTTGCAAGTACAAGTACTGATACTTGCCCAAGTACTTACAAGTACTGATACATTTTTGTTTATTGTCATGTGAATGTTTTTCTAAAACAATATTGACTAATGATTTCAGGTCAGTGGTGGAGCGCCAGAGCCAGGTCCCAGCTGCAACCACTGCAACCCTGGTAGTTCAACCTAATCCAGCTGTGCTCTATCTAACCCAGTGGCAAATTATTTCATAGTAATCTACTGCTTGCTGATAGTAGTGAGAACTATTATAAGTAATCTGTTGCGGCAAATCACTAGGTCCCAACTATTACACCAGATGCTCTGGATGACATTTGCTTTTACGATTCACAATAATTAATAAAAATAGCACTCAATTTCAAATTTTTTGTCTTTGCAAACCTAACTAAATTTAATCTTGATGTTATATTACAATTTATACAAACAGATAGTTTATTTCTGATTGAGCTGTGATGTAAAATTCTAGGAGGGAAAAAAGCTCACTTATTCCTCCTGCCAGCCTCTATCTCATTACAGAATACGGGAAATTTCAATGTTCTCTCAGCCCAGGTTTTCATCAGGAGTTTTTAGTGATATTTACTGAAATTCAGCTAAATTGAATAATATGTCAAACAGCCAGTGGCATACCTGTAGCCATAGCAACGACTGTATTAGTGCCTGCGAGCAAGGGGGGGGGGGCATTTAACTAGACTGTTGAGGCAAATTAAACAAAATGTGTGTGTGCATATGAAGAACACACAACAGATTAGAACTCCTGTAACATTTTTACTGCTATCCTATCTATTGCTGTCCTACTGACGATGGTTTCACCAGATAAGAAGTAATAGAAACTCATTTAATGGGATACATACAGAAATGTAAAGCTGCCAGGGGTTTTAGCCTTTCTCTACTCTTCTAAAAGAGAAGGATTTTTTTATGTTTGTGTTTCTGCGGTGGTTATGGTAGTGGGTTATCTTTAGTTATTCTGTGGTAAAACATTTTCAACAGAGTGAGGGGAATTCTCCATAATGGAGTCCTGATTAGCAGTAAACACATGAGAGGCATTATAAGCTTCCCACACTGTTTCAAAGCTAAGACAAATATTTTGGTTGGTCATACAGTACTTGCACAATATGACACCCTTACTCTACACCTTGGGTGGGGAACCCATGGCCCTCCAGCTGTGGTGAAACTAAAAATCCCATGAGGCATTGCAAGGTTCTCACAGCCAGAGGCATGAGTCCTACAGACTGATGCATCATGGGATTTGTAGTTTCACCACAGCTGGAGGGCTGAATGTACCCCACCCCTGCTCTACACAATGCCCTCCACCTTTAGTGACATGTCCTGCCTCTAGTCAGCACTCCATCCAATGCTTCCCCCATCTCCCATGTGTTTTCATGTGAGACTCACTCTGATTCCTGTGACATTTTTAGTCTATATGAGCATCTGTCATACACACAGGGAATATTTTTAGGATTGTCATCAGTCATAGCTCTCCCTTGCTTTCTCTTGCAACAAACAACATTTATTTTCCTCCCTCCCATTTGGGAATAGATTTATTGTCTTCAGAGCTTCTGAAGTAGCCTACCTGATCGGCACTCTGAAATTACCACTGCATGCCTAACATAATTTTATTGAGGCTGTTAAAAATCCAATAGTGTCCTCTAAGCTAAAACTGACAAGACAAATGAGGTTTGTAGTTCTAAAAAAAAAAGAAACTACAGTTTAAATTTTGTTTTAAGATTGAAGGTAATTGCACTGAAAATTATATGAAAAAAATATAATTTTATACACCTAAAAAAAATATTTTGTTCACCTAAAAAGATTAGGTGATGGGGAAAAAGAATTGTGAACTGAAGATAGATTACTTAACTGCAGAATTAAGGTTAAATGTTAATTCTCAACTCTACTGCCCCCTCTTTTTTTTCTACAGATAAATACAGATTTGCTCCAAGTGTTGTACTATGTTGACAATAGGGATGAGCTTCAGGTTTAGGTCAACTATGAGTTTGAACCAAACTCAAGTCATTGGCAATTAAAAAAATGGCTAAAGTGATCGTTCCCTGCCATAGCAACCATTTACCAATCATGCGGTTCCTGGCCTTGAAAATATGGCCAGATGGCTTACAGAGTTGAATAATTGTGGTTTTCCTCTGTACTGGTCCCCTATTAAAATCAAGGTTCCCAGCAGCCTTTTGTCAGTGTATATGGAGACTTCGGGTAGATAGGTAGATAGTAGTAGTAGACAGAGAATTTTCAGGGAGAGACAGTTACTGCAATATATTCCTGCACAGTGCTATATACAGAAAACATTTACTATGCTGTATTGTGCAACATTACAATGAATTGCATTGTGGTGAGTTACATTTTATTGTACATCACCCTTTGTGACCACAGTGGTTAAACCCAGCAGCCCCCTTTTTAGGGCTGCCTTTTTTTTGTCAGCAACCACTTCTGAGGGCACCTCCCTGAAATTGCTTATTTCAGGTTGGGATCCCTGGCATCGGCCTATATACATACAGCACAGCAATGAAGTAATAAAATAAACTAGGATCACACTAATCCAGCACGTTATTATTCTGAGTTGCCCCACTCAAGGGGCAACTCAGAATAACTCGGCCATATTGAGTGGGGCACGTGAGATTAATAACGTGCTGGATTAGTGTGATCCTAGTTCATTTTATTACTTTATTGCTGTGCTGTATTTTACAGCCAATGTAGTTGGATGTGTATGTGCGTTATAATTAATCGAAATTAATTGATTAATCGATTTAAAAAAATTTGATTAATCGAACAGGAAATGTTTAATCATTACCAGCCCTAATATATATATATATAAAGTTTCCAAAGTGTTAAAAAATAGTTTGAGCTTTAGTGTTTTAGGGTTGAGGTTTTGGGCATAGTGTTTTGGCAATTGCAGTTTAGTGTTTTCAATTTTTTTTGGAAGGAGGTATATTTTATTTCCATATCATTATTTTGCTACGGTATTTTTCTTTTTTTTTCAGAGTCAGCAGTGTGGCAAATGCAAAGCTGCCCTTTGTTTATAGTATATTACTGCATGCTAGTGCTGTATAGTTTTGCGCACCAAATCACACCATTGTTAGGTGTACCAAAGAACCATATTCTTAATCTCACCATTGTCATAGCTGATAATACATTTAGGCAATCCCCTGTAATCATCATGTCTGGAAGGTTTAAAAGTAAGAAAAAGGTTACTCATGAACCAGTACTTGAACAGCAATCAGCATATGACCCCTGCAGCTGATACTGACCAAGATTTGAATTCTTGTAATATATCCCCAAAAACATTATTTTACCTTACAGCCTTACCAACTCCTGCCATCACTGCTGGACTGTCACCATTACCAGCTCCTGAAAGAGGATAAAGGTTTTAGTGCAGAATAGCACTTCTGGTAGTTAAATAGTACCTTTTCATATATATCTGTTTATCAGACCAAAAAGCGGGTCAACTGAAGAGGGACAGAGGTAATTGTTTCCAAATGAGGGACAGTCCCTCTAAGTGAGGGACAGTTGGAAGGTATGAAACCCTGTGCACAGATTCCCTACAATATTTTGTGTTTTTTTTTTTTCTGTGAAATAAACACACTTTAATTGGATTAAAAATGTGTCTCTCCTGTTCAAAAAGCAGCCAACCAAAAGTATGTAAATACGGTCTATGAAGTCAGTAAAATATTTCTTCCTTTTTTATATAAAATATATTGTGATGTTGGGGGAGCTCCCAGAGCACTCGCACAGAGAGATTCGCATAAAAAAAAAAAGCTTTATTTTCCTCTCGCAGGGCAGCCAAAGAAAAGGGTAAACATAAATACACGCATATCTTCAGCAAACTCAAAGTAAAAGTCCAAATCTTCAGTACAGATAACAAAACATAAATGTGTCTCACTTACTTGATGAAAAAGTCCCAAACCTGGGGAAATCCCTTCCCAGGAATATAAGTCGTGCAGCACAGCACAGCACAGCACAGCACAGCAATCCAGCAGGTCTCTCTCACTAGCCACAGCTGATCACCTCCTCCTCAACTCCCACACTCCTCTCTGGGAGTTGCAGACCTTTAAACCCCTTCCTGGGGCAGGAAGGTTAACCCTGTGGTGGCCCTTAAAGGGACCACAACCCAAACAGTGGTGATAACTATCTCCCATCCAGGACCCAGCCTTGCCGTCCTCTACAATATCCTCTCCAGCTATTGCTTCCATTCATTCTGCTCTCTGTGTTCCCTGACCTGGTTCGGCTGACTACCTTTGGCATATGACCTCTGGCTTGGCATCGACTATGCCCTGCACTTCCTCCATTGTTATTGCCATTTTTGTATTGCTCTTTTTAATAAACTCCTTTTATTTTTAACCTACTCTTTAGATTCTGTCTGGTTTCTTGGTTCCCTAACATACCGTATATACTCGAGTATAAGCTGTCCCGAATATAAGCCGAGGTACCTAATTTTACCACAAAAAACTGGGAAAAAGTATTGACTCGAACATAAGCCGAGGGTGGTAAATGAGGCAGCTACTGGTAGATACATACCAATAAAATTACATGAATATTTATTTAAAAGAAAAATAACCTAACTCTGTAAGTGGAAAAGGGGGTACAGGGCTACATATCATGTACTACAAATCATAATAATTGTAAATAGTAATAGTAAAATAGTAAAATTCGAGGGGGGCACTTTTCAGCAAAAAAAATGCGCTGAAAATCTCGGCTTATACTCGAGTATATACGGTAAATGTTATTGTTGAAACAATAAACTGCAGTTTTTACCTGCCTCTGAAATTGCAACTGATTAAAAAGGCTGACATAATGTGAAATGAGTCTGAACAATATGTCTGTCTATTGTCACTGAAATGATTCACTCTAAATTTTATTTTATGATAAAATCTGCCACATCTCTCCTTCTTCAGTTGTGGCCTAATAAAACTGCTACAATGTGTAGCAAGTCTGTCCAATATTTCTGACTGTTGTCTCTGACAGAATACACTCTGAGAGAAATTTATAAAAACCGGAGCAGACAAAAACTGGAGCAGATGTGCATGGCAACCAATCAGCATCCACCTTTCATTTTCAAACCCTAACTGAAGAAACTGAATAGAGAAGCTGATTGGTTGCATAGGTAACTGCTCCAGATTTTGGCTGCTCCAGTTTTGATAGATTCCCCTCATAAACTTTTATTCTACAAAAAACCTGCCTCATCTCTCCCTCTTCAATTGCGGATTAGTGAAACTGCTTACATAATGTGCAATGAGTCTGCAATATTTCTGCCTGATGTTTTTATTTCTGCCTTAATGCACTGTAATTTTTAATTTGTGATACAAACTTCCTCTTTCTCATTCTTATGTTGCTGCTATTTCCATCTCCTCATCTGGTTTTTTACTGTTAGATAAAAGATTAGGTATTGCAGCCAAAACTACCTAAAGAAGCCTTTCATTTCCATCAGTTCATCCATTGCAATGAATGTCCTTTGTATTTCTCACCCCTCCTACTAGATTCTAAGCACTTACAAACAGGGCTCTCTTAACTCTCCTGTATTGAATTGTATTATAATTGTAATGTCTCCCTTAATGTTTTAAAGTTCTGTGCAAACTGTTGGCGTCCTTTGTCTAAATCTGAAAATGTTTCTGTAAATACAGTATGTGTATGTTTAAGATTTCAAAAAATAAGAAGCTGTTCTACTGTACATGAGCAGGCATCATGGTGTTGACTATGGGCCAGAACTCCATACTCATAGCTACCTCAGTATATTGTTGAGAATGGATTGCATATGACGTAACAATAATACATGTTTCGTAATGTCCATATTAAACCTGGAAGTGAGTTATTAGTTTTTTTTGTTGTTCTTATTAAAAAGTATATTAGATGTTTTGTTAATCTTCTGTTTGAAAGGAATTCAATTGCCAAGTTTCTACAGTAGATAATAAGAAATAAAGCCAGAACAGCTGTGAACTACTGGTCGATAAATAGACTTTTGTAAGTGTACTTCAAAGGAAAACATTTATTTAGCAATTATTTTCTTCCCCAGGATTGCAGTAGGAATACATGTACTGTAACCACATAATCATTTACCGCCTGCTTAACATGGCTCTGTGAAAGACAAATATTGGACGTTCTGCTTTCATATTTATTGCAATTACAATAATGTTTTATTAGCATAAAGCTTTGTAATGCCTCTTTATTAGCATTAAACACAGTAATTACACTTTACGGGCTTACTTTTTTTTACATCGTGAAACCAAAATAATAGTATTGCAGGTTTACCAAAAGGTGAAATGTATTTCTTTGGAAAACGTAGTTAAATATTCAGAGTGTTTTTTTTTTTTTAAAGCATTATGAACCTCAAAACCAAAAAAATCCCTCCCACTCCTTCAAATAAGCCAGAATTAAATGGTATGTAAAGTCTTTGCGTTTGTAATGTTGCAACTGTTCTTTCTTTACAACTAAAACATTATTCTTTCTTTACTCAATTCTCGTGCCTGAAAAATGATCTTTAAAAAAATAAAAAATAGCATCCTTTTAGTAACAGACTAGCAAGACAACTGCAGAGTAGGAATATTACATATTTTGCAGGGTTTTTCATTTTGAGCATGGGTAAAAACATAGTCCACTGTCATATAGTACATTAGAGGGATTATCTAGCTTAAATTAAGATAATTAGCTGCAAGCTGGGGATAACAAATATATCTGAATATCAACAATTCTGATGACCAATTCAACAGTTTGCACCCTTTTCAGGTCTTTTTTTTATTATTTATTATAGTCAAATCGATAATTATTAAAAATATGCTTCAGTTAAAAGACACCAGCAGAGACACAAGAGTTTAATTCTTTCTAGCAAGAAGGACACAAATGTGCATGATCTCTGCCTTGTTTGTTTCAGCCCATACACCCTTGAATAAATGTTTCTGGTTCCTCTCTCTCAGTAGCTGTGTACTCACAGTCTCAAAAAGGGGGGTGGTATACAACAGAAAATTCAGAGCATTGCTGTTTATGTGATAGACTATCAGTTAAATGAAAAAATATGTTGTGGATAGCCTGTATTTAGAATCAAAATGGTGTTGTTAACAACACATGTTTTTTAATGGGATGAGCATGAATGTGTATAAAAAAAGTTGTTTTTATTTCATAGTTACATAGTTACATAGTATTTGAGGTTGAATAAAGACATTAGTCCATCAAGTCCAACCTATTAGGATCTCATTCTAGGAGTACCTGTACCCCTGTATTTCCTTATGTCTACTATTGTTCTGAATATTCATTTCATCGAAACTAATATTTACAATTTGCATAATACTAACAAGTAGATTCATATGCTGCTTTCTTACATATACAGTGCAACTTTATCTACATCAGAATTTCCAGTCATATCCAGCTACTGTGGTCAGTACAAGACTAAGGGGTCTATTCACTAAGCTGCCGTAGGCAGCCGAGTGAATGACCGACCTGAAGTGAAGTGAGCCGAACACTGTTCGGCTATTCACTTCAGGCTGGTACGGCTGATTTCAGCCGTACATTGGCTGAAATCAGCCGTACATCGGCCTGCTTCGCATGGCTTCGGGTCGGCCGAACATGCTAAGCATGTTTGGCCGACCCGAATGTGATGGAAAAGGAAAGAAAAAAAAAGGGATATGGCATAAATGGGCCAGTAGTTACTAGGTCACTAAAGAGAGAGAGATGGTAGTAGGGCATATACCTAAAAGGGTGGGGAAACAGGAAAGGCAGGGAGGAGATGGGATAAGGTTTCCCCATCAGGAGCAGGTCAGCGTTTTCCTATAAGGTAGTCAGGGGACCGAATGTATTCCAACTAGCATTGTACCCGCCCTCTGCTGATGGACCTGATGGAGAACTGCAGCAGAGGGCGGGTACAATGCTAGTTTACTATTGGCTATTGCAAATTGAAATAGCCAATAGTAATGTACCAGTGTATTTCAATGGGAATTTTTTTTTTTCTATTCTGACATCGCTCCATGTCAGAATAAAGAAAAAAAAGAAACAGCAATGTTTATCTCCTTGGCGGCCGGGAGCAGGAGACTCCCGGGGCGCCAGGGAGAGTTAGCTGTTTGGAGATCAGTGTCTCTGGTTAGCAGGTAACCAGGGACGCTGATCTCTCTGCAAGTGGCCGGAGCCAGCCGTAAGATCACGGCTGGCTCCGCCCAGCTGTCAGAAGCAGGCTGTCGGCCGGCCAATGGCCGGCCGCTCGGCCAGCTTCGGCTTTCAGCATGGCTCAGCTGAGCCGATGCATATGTGTTCGGCTCAACCACGTTTGGGAGCTGTATGGGATATAGTGAATAGCCCGTACAGCGCCCCTTCGGCCCCAGGACAGAAGGGGTCCTGGGGCCGAAGCTAGGCGAAGGATCAGCCGAAGCTATGGCTAGATCCTTCGGCAGCTTCGTGAATAGACCCCTAAATTGTGTCACCGTTCCTGATAAATTCTTCATGATGTGGATTAACTAAATAACTGGAGAGTCAAGTGTATCTCTGATTTCTTTTAAAAAAACAATGGATATGTTAAGCCACCACTGCCATGAACTGAAATATCAGTTTTGATTGAACTGGCCATGAAACACTGCACTGAACTTCAGACATTTTGAATCTTTGAAAGTAAATTTATAGGGGGCACATGCACAAGGTGGACTAAGATGGCTGCATATTGATGTTTCTCCACTCTCCGCGGACCTATTGCAGCTATTTTAAGCTTTTATATATTACATAATTGGGAGGCTGAGGCACCATTCAATACAGCTAGCTGGCAGGAGTCATTGGAGATGAGTTTTCAAGCAAGGTAGTAAGAGGAAAATGCAGCATACTAGTGCCTCACAGTACTCCCTCTCCCATTCCAAGATGGTGCCTGGCTCACAAGGGGGAGACAAAACGTGGCTCCTGGCAGTTGACTCAGTGGAATTGGAGGACAGTCAGAGCTTGTTCCTGGAGCAGCCCAATGTAAGCCTGGAGGAGTTGACCCTAGCTCATTTGCGGGAAATTATCCAGGACTATATGTATAGCCAGGGTTTCCCACAAGCAGATGGTGGATCTAGTTAGAGAAATAAGGGACGTAGGCCATCGCACAGATTCCTTGTAACACTTCCTAGATGATCCTGAGATTGATCTGGAGCACCTAGAGGCAGACTGTCTACTTATGTGGGATATCTTGGAGGATCATTAAAATCGATTTTATGAAGGATAGGTTTTACACATATTTAGAGAGAGATATATACATAAGTGTTAATACTGTGTGCATTTACACTAATCAAACTCTCTTTTTAGTTTATTTCTAGTTTCATGGTGCTTAATGTGTTATTTGGTCTTATCTATGTGTTTTAACCCTGAGTACCACATGTAGAGACAATTAGAGTGAACAGCCAGTTCATGTGGAATATAACCATCTTGCACCTATGAATGACAGCTGTATGGTGGTTCTTTGGGTAATACCCCATACCATTAGCTTCCTTTAGTCAGTCATAGCAAACTAAATATAAAGTTCTGGACAGCAAGCAGATTGCTATATGTAGTATACAAAGATGTGAGGTGCTTGATTGAAAAATTACATACGAGCCATGGAGTTGTGTGGGTGTGACAACTAACATACTGGGTCTACGGCATGGGCTGATGGGTCATCCAATTAGTGTATGCCATGTCAACAGGTAGATGCTTTCGGATTGGCTAGTTCCTAATCTTAAACTCTGGTCACTAGCGAGGCAAACTCTGGTTCTGATGAAGGGGGCGTGCCCCTAAAATGCATAAACCAAGGAACACAGCGCCTGAAAGAGTCGGGAATATAACTGACAGTCATTGTATCTGCTATTAGGGTGAATTGCTTCCTGAGGTTCCTCTGTGACCAGTTGAAAGTGTGATGATAAAAGCCTCCAACTACAATCATGAAACATCAGAATCTTTGCCCATTTCATCAGATTCTGTAAGCCAACAGGGTAAAAAAAATAGGTGGTGGTACCCCTTTAAATTGATTTTGACTATTGTGGCACTACTTAACAAACAAGGAATCTGGAGGAAACCAGCCTCTGCTTTAACAAACTGGGGTTGCAACTCACATAATCTTCAAGGCAGTTTACACCCTCACCAAACGCACATATTTTCTGACTCTGTGAAGAGCCCATCACAATGACCCCAGGCATGGAAGAGACTTGGGTCCAAGTGTTTCAACCCGCTGACCATGGGTGACTCTTATCCTCTGGATGCTGTTTCTATTGCTGCATTTTTGAAGACATATAATGGAAATTCATTGTTCCGGGAGCCCAGGTGACCTCCCAGTTGCTTGCTGCCCTCTTTTTTTAGTCTGGATTGTATTATGTGTGTTTTCTTGTTTCTGTTCTATGCAGATATGTTCCTGTACCAGTTTTTATCTATGAGACCTACCAGGGTGTTTTTGGAAAAGGATAGGACCTCTCTCAGGAGTTCTTTTGTCTTCCTACTGTGCCTTTCACTATCTTGGTCTACCTGTCCTGAATGTTCAAAGAGGCCTGTGATTTCGAAGGGGATACCTAGATGTCCTCCTTCTGCATTTATTCATAATGTACTGCATTATATGTTCAACATATATGTTGTTTATTCAAATATATGTTGTTTAGTATTACTTTTCTGTTGGACATTTATGAATTGTTTCTTGTTACTAGGACTTTGGGTGCTTTGACCCTTCCAGCACATCTCTGGGGAGGCTTCTTTTTTGTGCGGGGGAGCTAGGAATGGTGCTCTACTTTGCCCCAGCATGGTGCAACTTCTGGGATGTAGCTGGGGTAGGCATGTGGTTGATTATTTATGTGTATTTGCGTTGCATTTGCTGTCTAGAGTCTTTTTGTTGCTTTGCTATTGTCTGTACATTGCCCTCATGTTTATGTGTTCTGTATATCTGTGTGCATTTGCATTTTTTTGTTTGCTTTTAACATTGTTGGGCCCACATAGGCTCTTTTGTTATGACCCACTTTTCCCGGGTCATGCTGGGCACCCCTGCTGGGTCCCTTTGGGCTCCTGGTGGGGATTTTTTGGCTCCTTATGATGTCAGATAAATGCAGGTTTTTGTGCCTCTGTGAGAGATCTCTTCTGTTTTGCATAGATTCACCACTGTACATTTTCATAGTCATTGTTATTGGGTTTTCAATGCATCACAATATCTTTCCATTGTTTGGGTCAGATTTAATTATCTTTCATACCCTGTTATGGCATCGTGCTATGTGTCGGGTTTTTTCTGGGTATGATTTGGCCTGCTTGGTGCAGCAGCCACCATCTGTGGTTTTCTATTGCCTGTATTTTTCAATTTGTGCTTTTGTATGGATCCATGCTAACTCCATGCTGCCCAACAACATTAACAGCATTCCCCATTACCCACCCATGGAATATTCTATAGGTATACATTATCCCATCTCGGACCCTAACATTTTGTTGGGTTTTATGTCTTGCACTGTTGATCTATTTGGGGGCTCCAATGTAGTCATAAACCTGAAACTGAGTAAGTCCAAAGATGCTACTCTTTTACCTTTTTTGGATTTGCAGAGGTTTAAAGATCTGTTAGCTGCCCATAATATGCTTGATGTGTGGAGGGAACTACCCCTTTTTGTGAGAGACTACCCACAGTACTCAGCCCCAAACAATACCTTTACTAGCATAGATCATATAATTGCCCACAGAGATTTGCTTCTGGCAGTTACCACTGCTAAGATCTTAGCTTTCCTCTGGTCAGATCATGACCCAGTTGTTCTTACATGTGCATCTCTGACTCCCCTTAGCTGATCATCAAAATGGTGGCTTAAAGACTCTCTTCTGTCTCATGCTGAGATATTAGATACCCTAACTTGGGAAACAATGGAGTATTTTCAATTTAACAAAGATTTAATCTCTTCTACAGTTTGGGAGGCTTTCAAGGCAGTACTCAGGGGTTGCCTTATCCAAAAAGCATTTAAACAGTGAAAAGAGTGGGAGAGGTGCAGAACAACTTTGGAGATGGAACTAGAAGGAGAATTTGAGTCAGCCCCTACACCAGCCTTGAAAACCAAATGAAATAGACTCACTTCCGGTTCCGGCGCCTGATGTAGAGGACGCAGAGTGCAGAGCTCCCGCACGGCCAGGGCAGAACTAAACATGAAATCTAACTTCAGCAGCCTGATCTAGCCCATAGACACCGCAAACGTCTTTGCGATCCACAGGAGCATGGATAAGTTCCTGGTGAAGTGTCGCACCGGACCTCACGGTAAAGGTACTCCGGTTCGTAGTAGGAGACAGCAGATCCAGACCAAGATGGCCGCAACCCCCGACCCACGGGATATCAGCGCCTCCTTGGAAGACGAGCTGCCAGCAATGTCGGACCACAGCCTGATCGCTGCAGAAGTGGCCAAACTGCTACGGCCTACCATCCAAGATGCTGTGAATAAGGCAGATTTCAAGGGCATACAGTCCCTACGTCACAACCTCTTGAACCAGGCCCAGAGAATAACAGAGGCGGAAGCCCGCATAGTAACCCTGGAGAAGGGAGCGGATTCTTCTTCCTCTCAGCTGCACTCTACCACCAAACAGGTGCAATTTCTCCTGGACCGAGTCGATGATCTCGAGAACCGCTCACGTTGCAATAACGTGCGGATCGTGGGCCTCCCTGAATCATATTGTCCATCGACGCTGCCGAGTATCTGCGCAAATAACATCCCGGATCTCCTGGGCCTAGGCCCGGGGTGCAAGGTGGAACGAGAACACCGAGTGGGCCCTCCTAACCCAGAAAGAAAAGGATGGTCATCGACTTCTCGTCTTCGCGGACTACTCAGTGGAGGTCACCAAGAAACGCAAGGCATTCGGTAAAGTATGCTCACTCCTATACCAGAAAAAAATTAGATTTACCCTAACCTACCCTGCAACCCTTCGCTTCCAATTGGAAGACGGATCCTCTCTTGTGTACCAGGACCCAGGGGAGGCACTCAAGGTGGCAGCATTCACATATTTGCCCACCGAAAGGTACGTTCAACTTCTATGTCCATGGGGAGCCCTTAGAGGAAGTACCCGGTTTTCTGGATGCTGTATTTCCCACACTCCATATAACTTTTGACCCATCGGACGCATTAGACACAACATTGGGAAACAGCCGTATACTTGGGGGTCACAAACTATTCTTGGACCCCATCTCCCAGCGATTCACGCTAGCAGGAACGAAACGTCTCAAGCCCCTCCAAAGACTGAAGATGGGACACTCTCGCCTAATTGCATACTCCCGGGGTCTGTCCGCCACACCGCAGATAGCCGCTTTCACGGTTGTTAAACTTGCTATCACCTGCGGTGTGATGAGACATAGCCATTCATGCAAACCCTGTAGGAAAGGTAGCTGAAGTTTGTACCAATTATCCGTATACTATATACTGCTCAAGTTTATGCACCTGGCATGGCGGCAGCCTACGTGCTCACTCTGCCGAGCTCTTAAGGAAAAAAGTGAAGTCACGAATTGTTTTTTTTCGTTGTTATTTTATATTTTTTGTTTTCTTTTTTTACCTTTTGTTCAAAGTTATGGTCATGTTGACCACGCATCAGTATTCTGCTCCCTCCAAGTTGGAGCTCTTGATGTTTCTCGACTTTTGTCAGGATGTGTCCTTGCTATGTCATGCAACCTATTTACAGGTTTAAACCTTAATGTACAATGGTCACGGAGGCTGAAACTAACAGTAGGTGATGGCCAGATTGCACTGGCGTGTATAGCAGCAAGTGTCTATCTAACAACGGTTCTAACACCACAAATGATTTTATTGTCTTGTGATTTCTCCCCCTTGGTATGCAACCTAACAAGAGAGTGGTCTCCTGGAATATTAATGGTCTATGATCCCCAGTGAAACGTATGATGGTTCTCCGCCACCTAAAAAAAATGAAATCAGATATAGTGTTTTTACAGGAAACACACCTGCCCCTGACGGATATCGAAAGATTGCGCAAACTATGGGTAGGTGGGTTATTAGTTCTCCAGCTGTGGCAGAAGGGCAGGGGTAGATCACCTCGTGGATACTACAAGATGACAACCCGCATAAGATCCTAGAGGGCGATTTCAACTCAGTCATGGTTCTCCATGAAGACAGGTCTGGTAAAGCAAAACCTGATTCTGGTTCAGGCACTTTCTCCCCCACTTCCCTTCATGAATTGATCACCACTGCTAACCTCATAGATGTCTGGAGGGTTTGTAATCCCCTGGAATGTGAGTACACACACTTTTCTTCTGTCCACAATTCCTTCACCAGGTTGGACTACTTCCTGGCGACGGCAAGTGTGGGCACATTGATTACAGACACTGCTCTTAACCCCATTGCCATTGCGGACCATGCTCCGATTTTGATCCAGATTCAGCCTTCCCTCCCAATAGGCAACTCCTATGTCTGGCGTTTTCCCTCACATTTATACGCAGACGCCTCTTTTAAGGCAATGCTGGAGGCTTGACATGAATATGAATCATTTAACAGTGCTCATATGTGTACACCGAACCTTTTCTGGGAAACTGCTAAAGCACTCTTGAGAGGGAGAATCATGTCATATGTTGCTGCTAAGAAGAGAAAAGCTAGGGCCCAGTTCCTTAGAGCGAGTACATCACTTTGCCTAGCCCAAATTAATTACTCTTTAAAAGACTGCAGAACATAGAGAAACATGGATGAAGGCAAAGCTGGCCTTTGAATGGTGGAATACTCAGCAACACCTATACTACCATTCTCCCTCCAAATTAGCTTTCCACAAATTTGGTAACAATTGGGCAAAATGATGGCAAATTTAGTCAGACACCGTACCCCTAATTCACACATTTGTCCATGCGAACAGAGGAAGGGGTCGATACATCCGATTCCAAGCAAATCAATCAAATTTTTGAACAATTCTACAGCAAATTATATTCGGCTGCTCCTGTGGACATGGGGCAAGGGGACCTCTTTCTAAGGTCAATCTCCCTGCCTACGGTATCCAGTGAAGATCTAGCCCAGTTGACTGAAGACATTTCTGTGAAAGAGATTTACAAAGTCATCGGAATTTCTTCCACTGGTAAATCTCCTGGCCCGGATGGCTATTCAAATGAATTCTACAAAATGCTTAAAAGAACACATTTATCCTACCATCCACAGGGTCTTCAACACCATGTGGCAGGGAGGAGACTATCTGAAAACAGGCTCAGAGGCCTACATCAAATTATTGCCCAAAAAAGATAAAGACCCCACTCTCCCAGGCTCCTACAGGCCAATCTTCCTAATCAATGCGGATGCCAAGATGCTATCGAAAAATTATACCTGATAGATTGGCCAGGCTCTTACCGCATCTAATATCCCCTGTCCAGGTAGGATTTATTAAAGGCCGCTCCGCGGTATCAAACATACGCAAACTGCTATCAGTCCTGGAATATGCCAAGAATCACCCAATCTCCTCTTTAGCTCTTATATCCATAGATGCGGAAAAGGCATTTGATAGCATTCAATTCCCCTGGCTGTATAGAGTACTGGACGAGATGGGGCTATCGGGCTGATTCAAGTCCTTTTTGGCAGCAATGTATGACTCTCCTTCGGCTAGAATTTGCACACCAGGTAATATCTCTAACCGCTTCCCGCTGTTATGGGGTACCAGACAGGGGTGCCCATTATCACCGCTGTTGTTCAATCTGGCATTGGAACCGTTGTCACTATACTTCCAGGGAGCTCCAGACATCAGTGGGGTCCCCTTTATAAAGAGCCAAATAAAAATCATGCTGTTTGCAGATGATATTGTACTATTTTTTTCGGGCCTGACCATTAATGCCTCCAAATTCACTGTCCTCCCCTTAACCTCCCCAGCATCCAATTCACTATGCTCCACAAACATATACAATATAGCTAAAGGTTTGATAGAGTATTTGGGTCTTCGCATAGGTAAAACCCCCTCTTCATTGTACACGTTAAATTATCCCGCTCTTTTTGACAAAGTAAGACATGAATTGGCGATATGGAGGAATCTTCCTCTCTTGCTCTTTGGCAGAATACACCTAGTGAAAATGATCTCCTTTGCCAGAATGCTGTATCCTATGTAAACATTTCTCCTGAAACATAAAGATGTCATGTGTGTCAATAAAGCATTTTCAGCCTTTATCTGGCAAGGGAAAAGGCCAAGAATATCCTTAAAAAAACTATTTCTGCCCAGGAGCGAGGGGGGAATGGCTTTCCCCAACCTTAGACTGTATAATTTATGTTGCCTCCTTAGGCACTTAGTGGATTGGATAGGTTCCACCTCCTACTATTCTAACTTCCAACTAGAAACGGAGATGGTTCATCCTTGGAGACTTTCCTCCCTTCTTCACTGCCCGCTCTCCACCATACCTCCCACCCTCCGCACAAACGTTATTATTAGAGACACGGTAGTGGCCTGGAGGGAGATACACAAGATTGCAAAAATTAACCCATATTTCTCCAAGCATCTCCACATCAGAGGCAACCGGGCATTCCCACAGGCAGTGGAGTATAGAACCTTTGCCAAATGGGAGAATAAGGGGATATCTACTCTTAACCATCTTATCTCCAAAGTCACAGGAAAATCACTAACATTCTCTGAGTTTAGAACCATATACCAAGTTCCCGCACAAGACTACCTCCACTTTTCCCAAGTCACAGCTCATATGTTAAAATCCAACTATATCACTCCCCAGTCTCTAACTAGATCCATCATGGACAGGATACTCTCAGATGGGAAAAAGTCTATTTCAGACATATATTCTCACCTAAGACAAGCGCACATCCCCCCTCTGACTAACTCTAACGTGGTTAAGTGGAGGGAAGATGTACCCTCGGACGAGATAGATGAGAAGTTGTTGATAGGATACCGCTCTACCTGTAAAGCAATGGCTAACAAACAGTGGAGAGAAACACAATATAAATTATCCATAGAGCATATTATGCGTTCCAGATTAAACGCAAACCAGGCTCGGATGAGGGATACTTGGACCGTTGCCCCAAGTGCCAGCTTCCAGCCGCCTCCCTGTTTCATTGCTTATGGGAATGTCCGATAATACAAAATGTCTGCTCCCGGGTCATTGATTTTATTGCCCAAGTGGTAGACCGGCGGCTATCATCAGATGTATTACTGATTCTGTTCAATTATTGGGAAGATCCCGGGGGCTACAGAAAATACACTAGACAATGGATAAGTATCGCCCTCTTGGCAGCCAGGAGAAACATTATGAGAGAGTGGCTTGCTCCTAATCCACCAACCGTACAGGACTTAAAAACTGATCTCCTCAACTTACTGCATCTAGAAAAATTAGACGCTGAAACACAATTGGACAACGACAAGAAAACAACTTCCTTCTATGATAAATGGATACCATTTATTAACATGGTCTACACACCCACTGAGAGGGAACAATTTCTGGCTCCCTTTAAATTCACGCCCAGCATACTCCTAGCACAGCTAACAGGAACAGGTTAGGAAGATCTCTCACGCAGATTTGCCACGTGACCCAGCAGGGCAAGCTCCCACGGGTATCTGTAGGAGAGTAAGGGTGCAAAGTGGAAAGGAGGACAAACATGAGGGGTTCAATAGCACAAAAAGGACATGGGGGGGGGGGGCAGTTGACGCTCACATATATCGAGACATATGGAAGCTGCTACTGGGGGCGATCCTCACAGAAATATACGAACCCAGGTTGTACAGGAGAGCGTACTAGTCCTCCATGGGAGCATACCACTTATCCACCTCCTCTTTCTTGCTCCTTAAAATAAGAGGACTATCGGAGGGTTAAAGGAATAAGGGACACCAAGGGATCCTACTCAACTACCCACAATAAGATGTAACAAAGAGCTCTTCCATGATGATCGGGGCTGCAGATAATTATACCTTATGGATATTATTAGAGTGCTATCTAGGTCTGTTGTACTGTTACAGATTTTATGATACACTTATGTATATTCTTGTGCACATAATAACAATAGTTAATAACGAAATACTAGGGGTGGTTGGCCACTCTTCCCAGCTGGTGGGCCTATACCAACATAGACATCCCTCAGGAACGCATACAACATTAATAGGTTACTCTGTATATATACTCAGCAACTGACTGCTAGGACACAACACTTCTGGAATTAGTTCTTGGCTTTATTTCTGTTTTTAGTAATTGCAAGAACTTGCGCTATTGGAAATTGGGAATACTAAAAATAATAAAATGTGAATAAAAGTTTGAATAGATAAAAATTGTGTGAAATGTAATTGTTCTAGAAGGGTAAGGGAAGCTGCTGAACTAAAGGCACTCAGCCCCTATTAGGATGTATCTTAGCAGCATACAAGTTTAAAAAGAGCGCTAAAATATCGAGATAAAACATACGCTCAAAGCGTAGTAAAACCCAGGTTTATTATAATCATACAGCTTACAAGTTTAAAAAGAGCGCTAAAATATGTTTAAAAAAGCCGGCTGATCACTTTAGGCGTGATTCCTATTAGACTGGATCAAATGACGTGAGAATAGGCCCGCCCCCGACGCGTTTCGTCACACAGATGTTTTCAAGGGATGGCAGACCTGCCATCCCTTGGAAACGTCTGTGTGACGAAACGCGTGACGAAACAGACGTTTTCAAGGGATGGCAGACCTGCCATCCCTTGAAAACGTCTGTGTGACGAAACGCGTGACGAAACAGACGTTTTCAAGGGATGGCAGACCTGCCATCCCTTGAAAACGTCTGTGTGACGAAACGCGTTGGGGGCGGGCCTATTCTCACGTCATTTGATCCAGTCTAATAGGAATCACGCCTAAAGTGATCAGCCGGCTTTTTTAAACATATTTTAGCGCTCTTTTTAAACTTGTATGCTGTATGATTATAATAAACCTGGGTTTTACTACGCTATGAGCGTATGTTTTATCTCGATTATTATATGATTGGAGATCCCACCGGAGGGACCCCTAAAATACGAGGATATTCTGTTTAAACATCACGGGTAAAACGGGAGACCTCTCCTTCCCTGGAGCCTGATCGAGCGTGGAAATTAAAGACGGAGCTCCAGACTTACCTTAATGAAACAAACGTGTTTAACATCTTCGGATCTGGTGAGTGCATTCCCTTGAGGGGATTTTCTCTGCATTTTTTCTACATTTTTTTCTTCATTTTTTCTTAATTTTTTCTTCGTTTTTTCCTTATTTCTGTTTTTGTCTGTGCTATAAAGACTTTAAATACAGAACTTTCAATGTCTCTGCATGAACAAATAATGTGATACCTGTGCATTGCTTATGATATCAGTATGTGATATATCCAACAAGGTGTATGTCAACACCGACTTGTTCTGTATGGTTCTTACTCCAAAATGTAAAACAATAAAATTGTTTTGGAAAAAAAATGAAATAGACTAATGGCAAAACTTAATGTGTGTTTGACAGTTATTACAAAATGGCAGTTACAGTGGTAAACATAAGTTTTATACGAGTAATATGGGTGCAATGTTTACACCCATTTCTCTTAAGACAAAAGGCCAGACCCGTTTA
This sequence comes from Nanorana parkeri, assembly GCF_000935625.1. Taxonomy (NCBI): domain Eukaryota; kingdom Metazoa; phylum Chordata; class Amphibia; order Anura; family Dicroglossidae; genus Nanorana; species Nanorana parkeri. Next base: position 34,031 of record NW_017308564.1, on the reverse strand, counting down.
TCTTTCTAAGCTTTATGCAGCCTCGAAACCTTCTCCTCAGATAGAGCAGAGGCATTTTTTGGTGGAATTGATCTTCCTCATATACCTTTGTCGGGACTTCAGGTTCTTGAGGAGAACAATTCTCCTCTAGAGGTGTTCTCTACTATCAAGGCCCTTATCCCAGGAAAGTAACAAGGTCCTTATAGCTACTCAGTTTTGTTTTATAAAAAGCTTTGCAATTAGGGATGCACTGAAATTTCGGCCGCTGAAACGTATCAGTCAAAAATGGCACTTTTGTCAAAATGCTAAAAGTGCCATCTTTTGGACGAAATTGCGGTGCATCCATAGTTTCTCTACTCCCAGCTGGGCACTGCTCTGTGTCCCCCCTGACATAGTGCAGCATCCCCTCTCAGCCTCCTGTAACAGATCAGAAGAGCTGTGTGTGGGCAAAGACAGCTGCCAGCTGTCACTTGAGACCGAGCGGGTAGTGAGGGGGGAGGAGTCAGCTGTCAAATGAGACCGTGCACTCCTCCCCGCACTACCGCCTTAGCGAGCCAGGATGGAGAGCGGTATGCAAACATTCAGCAATCAGTGATTGCTGTATGTTTGTAAATAACTGGACATAGTATGAGTTACTATGTACCAGTTATAAAATGAATGGGAAGTGATCTTCATCACTTCCTATTCATTCATGATTGTGTACATAGACACTCACACTATGTCCACAATTTATGAATGAACTATTCTTCTGTCTTTAGATGTCCATAAGGTGTTTGACTCTCATTTTTTGCTCTTAGGAAATGGGGTTTTCAGGAGGACTTCCCTGCTTTGATGTCAGCCTTACATTCGTCTCCCAAAGCTAATATCTGCTATGGTGGGTCTTTATTGGATTCTTTTGCAGAAATTTAAGGGACTAGGCAAGGTTGACCCCTTCCCCATATACTTTTTGTTTTTGCTCTAGAACCTTTGGTGATTGCAGTCAGGTCCAAACCTGACATTAGAGAAATGGAAGTTGTGGGCACTCATCATAAAATTATACATTTTCTGAAGACATTCTGCTGCACCTTTCCTTGTCCCACATCTCTTTGCCTAATCTCTTTTCCTGCTTATCTAAGTTTGCAACTATTTCTGGTTTCCAGGTGAATAAAACTAAATCCAAGGCATTACTATTTCTTTGGACTCTCAGGCCCTCTGCTGATCAGATTGGGTGGACCTTCAGGCTTCCCCTTTCCCAATTATTAGATACATGGAGATTTTTACCCATTTCTTGGTTTCGTAGAATCAATGCTATCAAAATGCCCTACCTAACAAAATTTGTGTACTATTTTCGAACTCTTTCTATATCGATCCCAAGTCATATCTTGCATATAGAGCAGCATAAACTTTGGAAATGTGGGGAACTGTGAGGCCAAGGATAATGAAGTGTATACTTTGCCACCATACATGGTCTTGTGGGTTGGGAGTGCTGAATTTGTCTAAGTACTTTACAGCCTAGCAAATAACTCCTTTGGTGTCTCTGAATGCCACCCTGGAAATCCCTCTGTGGATCTGTCTTAATGCTATGGAACGTGCCCTAACCCTTTTTACAATGTGATTTGGCTTCCCACTTGTTTAATAAATGGCAAAATGCCAAAAAAATTACAAATAGGATGCTGTCAAGTTCTTCAGTGGTCTGATTTCTTACCATTTGCCTTTGGCAGGAATATTTCACTCTCCTATATTTAATACTGGACAGGCAGAACCTTTGGCTTTTAGATGCTGGCCTTATCAGGCACTGAAGTATGCTTATAACTTTTTACTGTGAAAGAGGTTAAAACCTTTCAGCAGCTGCAGTGTAAGTGGAAGCTCCCTGCCTCAAAGATTTTTTTACTGCAAATTAGGCACTGTTTGATCTTCTTGTTATTGAGCAAAATGGATTCTCCATGTTTACGTACTTCTTTTGAATACAGATGTTTCCGTGACCATCAGCCCGCAGGTCTTGATTCTTCCTTATACCAAGATCTTACAGCTGTGATGACTTTTACGAAATTTCCCTATTTGCTTAAATGGGAACAGGACCTTGGGGGTAGTCTGGAACAGCTACATTGGGATGAGATTTGGGCATGTGTGGTGAGCAGTTCTTTTAATGTGATTGCCCTAGACAACTATAAAACCTAGAAGTGTTGACTCTATGGTACTTAACACCTAAAAGAATCTCTAAGTTCCACCCTAAAGTCTCTCCTTGCTGCTTCTGGGGTTGTCCCTCCTATGCCACTGTGTTTCATAGTTAGTGGGAGTTCCCTAAGGTTCAGAGGCTCTAGATTCATGTTGATGGCCTGCTCCGCTCTGTACTGCATTGCAATCTAAGACAGAATCCCTGGGAAGCATTGTTGCATAGAAAGGTCCAGGATCTTTGAAGACATAAGGGTACATTAGCTGGGCACAAAACAGGTATTTGTAAGATCTTGGTGGCAACCCACTTTGATCTTAGGGGAGGTCAAGCAGTGTATCACAGTTACTATTATCAATGATCCTTTATGATGCATATTCAAAATTTCTAACATTGTTAGATATTCAAAATGTATCCCACTGTATTGATTATCTCAGAACTGGTGGGGTTGACCACTCCTTATTGTATCTCTGATGCATCTACCCCATTCCCTGGTGGTGTTCTCACAGCGGTTTAATCTTTCGGTTTTCTTTTCCTCTTTTTGATCTTTGGCTTTTTCACTTTCTCTTTTTCTCTTCTCCTTTTCATAATTTCCCTTCTCTCCCTGGCCTCTTTCTTCACTCTTTTCCTCTCTTCTGCATTTTTTCTCAGCTGTGGTATAGGATTTTTTTACAAGAGGACCTGAGGACTTCTTTACAGTTGTTCTTTATGGAATTCACTGACAATGACTTGCTTACCCTTTCAAAATGTACCTATGTATATACTTAAATTGAGCACATGTAGTGTGGACTCTTCATTATTGTGGATTATACTCCATTTATATTTCCACTGTCACTAATGATTGGTGTTTCCATGTGGATGCGCACAAACAGGGGCAGACTGACAATACTTGGGGCCCTCAGGCAATATGAGATTATAGGACCCCCTTGTACTCTGCCCATATACAAGCCCCACCCATCCATAAGCCACACCAACATACACATTTTTGTGTTACAGAAATGATTAACTATTACTTATTAACTATTATTAGTAGTAAATAACGCAGAGCTCAATAGCAGAGAACGCACAGTTCAATAATAAAGAAAGCAGAGCTTTGCAGTAAATAACACATAGCTCAAGAGAAAATAATGCAGAGCTCAGAGGTAAAAAACGCACAGTTCAGTAGTAAAGTATTCAGAGCTCAGTAGTAAAGAATGCAAAGCTCATTAGTAAAGAGCACACTGTTCACAAATAACTGTTCTATTACAATAGTTTAATAGGTTGAACTGTCTTTTTTCAACCTAACTATATGTAATACTTTTACACAACACTGGGCACCTGGAACATTATATAAAGACAACATCAATACTGGCAATAACACTTAACTTCTTTTTTTACAGAAGCTGGGAGAGATGGAGAGTTTCCCCTGGTACACACACAGATATGCAGCATTACACTTCTCTACTCCCCTACCACTGCCGCAAGTTTCCTCACACTCCCCCGGTCTCTGTGCCAGCTGTAGCCTCCAATATCCCCCTCCCTTCCCCGGGTCTTTGTCAGAGCTTTCCCATTTATTTACCTTGTCAGTTCTGAGCTGGACATGAGCCGTTCTAAGATAAAAATTACTGCATGGGATGCCATGGGGGTGTATCCCTGAAGAACCTCACAAGGTATCTCTTTCCATTATGCAGCTTTAAATAATTAATCTGCATTTACTGGAGCTGACTCACTAGAGCTGTGTTTCTTGGACAAAAGCCGGGACGCAGCTCCCCAGGCACACACAAGTAAAAAGTGTGATTGTCAACTATGGGAGAGGGGGATAGGGATGACACTGTTTCTTCAAGTGAAACCTGAACACTCTAGTGCCACATGGCAATTGTTTTGGGAGAATATACAGGGGAGAAATAGGAGAGACAGCCAGGAGATAGAGCGAGGAAAGAGCCTGGTGAGACAGCCAGGAGGATGAGCCAAACAAGACAGTCAGGAGAGAGAACAAGGAGAGACAGCCAGGAGAGATAGAGCAATGAAAGACAGCCTTGATAGAGAGGAGAGAGCCAGGAGAAAAAGCAAGGAGAGACAGCTAGGTGAGAGAGTAAGGAGAGATAGCGCGCAACACATCTACCTGAAGAGGAACCCCTGTGCCCTTCAAGACTCATCTGCACCCTGTGTTTCAGACAGCTCCTTGCTCCCTGAGTTCCAACGTCCCTCCATGTCCTGCACCTCCTCCATGAAATCAAGTTGGAACACCAGGACCCCATGGTTGCCCGTGTCCACCTGACATCAGGACAACTTGTGTGCAGGTTTCAGCTGGTCTAAACCCAGACACAGCACATACAGGACTAAAAACCTGTACTGTCCAGGTGAATCACAGACAGGTGGCAACTCTAGGGGGAGGCAGTGCCTGATTGCACTAACGGTCAGTCCGCAATTGGGTGCAAGAGTTGTCACTGTGCCCTATCCTATTTTTTGATTTGTACTGCACTGTTTTTTCTTTGGTGTTTATTTTGTTTATGTAAAACTTTAATATAACTTTTGTTAATAGAGAGAATTGATGTTCAAGATTTGCCTCCCATTGACTTCAATGGGATTCACATTAAAGTTTTCGATTTGAAGACTTTTTGAAGAGTCTGCCAACTCATCGTTATTGCTTATTTAATTTGCTTTAGCAAATTAAATGTCATTTAGTTAGAGTTAAAATCTACTTTAAGGTTAGGATCATGATTACATCTGTTATCATCTCATCCAAGGACTAGCGGCATTCCCCTTCTTATGATTATTTGTTGTGTGCTCACTTGCAGCATCCTCTTGATCACAGATGACATTTCAAGATGTCAGTATAACTTCAAATACTCCACACAATCTTTTGATTATTTATAGAGATATATCAGTTTTCTTTTTTAAATTGGTTTGATTAAGTTGTTTCTATAAAAATTAGTACTGAATGATAGAGTGAGAGCAAGGGATTGGTTGCTGGTGATGATTTTACCTGACATATATAATAACTTACATTAATATATCTGTATCTCTATCTGTAACTGTATGTTGAACTAAGAAACTGATCACCAGAGGGATTATTTAATCTATTAATCTATTAAATCCATCTTCTTCCAGACCATAATGGTTAAAAGATGAACAACAAACACTACTTAGCTTTGTTTTTGTTATCCTAAGGAAATATCATTTAAATTTGTGCTTTTTAGGGAAATATTTATTCTATAAAAATAATTCTGTCTCAAATCCTTGGTTCACTATTTTGCAGCTACTTCCTTCACTCGTAATTTATTGTTTGCTAAAGAATACTAATTAAGGAATGTTGTGAAATGTTTATTCATGTTTATTCATCTGTTTTAAAGGATACAAAGAAATTGGGGTCACAATGTTAAAATCACAATTGCAAATGAAAAAAAAGATTTATTTTTCTTGGTATTTGTTTTTTATGTATTGTTGTATTTGTGTTGTAAAGTAAAAAATTAAGCTATGCCTCTAAATGATAATTTGCCATCCAAAATGCAACTAAAGAATGATTATTTGTTTAACTTCTGTCCTTTAGAATCCAGAGCTCCTGCTGCCAGTTTTCTGCAGCCTTGCGGACAAAAAAACATACCTCCGACGTGGAAAAAAGGCTAAGCGACTCAACAATGCACGAAAACATAGGAACTGGGGTGCAGAAAAATGGCAGCAGGTGCTCTGGACTGATGAGTCAAAATCTGAAATTTTGGCTGTAGCAGGAGGCAGTTTGTTTGCTGAAGGGCGTGAGAGCAGCACAATAATGAGTGTGTGCAGCAACAGTGAAGCATGGCAGAGGTTTCTTGCAAGTCTGGGGCTGCATTTCTGCCAATGGAGTTGGAGATTTGGTCAGACTCAATAGTGTGCTCAATACTGAGAAATACAAGGAGATACTTATCCATCCTGCCATGTCATCAGGGAGGTGTGTGATTGGCCCCAAATTTATTCTGCAGCAGGACAATGACCCCAAACATTCAGCCAATATCATTAAGAACTATCTTCAGCGTAAAGAATAACAAGGAGTTCTGGAGTTGATGGTTTGGCCCTCGCAGAGCCCTGATCTCAACATCCTCGAGTCTGGGATTACATGAAGAGACAAAAGGATTTGAGGCAGCCTACATCCACAGAAGACCTGTGGTTACTTCTCCACGATGTTTGGAACAACCTACCTGCCGAGTTACTTCAAAAACTGTGTGCAAGCGTACCTGGAAGAATTAAGAAATTGATACAGTTTTGAAGGCAAAGGGTGGTCACACCAAATATTGATTTGATTTGGATTTCTCTTCTGTTCCTTTACTTTCCATTTTGTTAATTGATAAAATAAACTATTACTCACTCATGGTATGAATGTACGTATGTATGTATGTACGTATGTATCCCATGTTCTGTGCATTCCCCAAAATTCTTAAAACAGATATAGATATGTAAATCACTTTTAGACCACAGTGATTAAATCAAGTGTTCTTCTAGTTTCTCATTAAATAACCTTTATTTTACTGTGTGCACATGTCTAAGGTGATTGCTTATGATTGTTCCTCTGAGGCGCTTGTATCCTACTGTGTGCAATGTGATAAAGAGTTTTATGAAAGATACAAAAAGAAACAGGAGAACACTGAAATTCAAACTATTGTCACTGGGGGCAATGATGACAAAGGTTGTGGAGCCAGTGGCAAATCTAGAAGTCGGAAAGGTGTAAAGAGACAAGGAGAAAATGGTGCCTGTGATGATAGTGATGTTATTGCAAACATGGGATACAGTTCAGGGATGAGGAGGTGACATCAGAGAAAAAGGATTGTATGAGCTACCTCAACATATCTCCAGTAAGACTGAATTATTTTCATGCAGGGCTGTTTGAGTAAGGGCACCTGTTATTCTATTTGCACTTTTTTGCTGTGAGTATGAGATGTAGGACCAATTATAGCCAGGTTGTTAAGAAGAGCACACATTTTGCATAGCTATATGAGTTAGCATAATTTCTCAATATTATCAAACAATATACTGTACCCCCTTTTCACCTTTGCAACCACTTACATCCCTGCAGCCCCTTCTACTACTCCAACCACTTCTACTACCTTCCACTACTGCAACCTTTTTCACCTCCGAAACCCCTTCCATATCTCACTTCCATCAGTGCAACCCCTTTAACTTCCGCACCCCTTCCACCACTGCATCACCATCCACCTTTGCACCCCCTTAAAACTTAATGTACAGATCACCTGAAGAGTTAGGTCAGGAGCTAAGCCAGCAGAACAGAGAACTGCACAGTGGGCAATGTTGCCCAAAAGTAATATGCTGGGTGAGCTGCTGGCAGCTCAGTGGCAAAAGGCAAATAAGAAGAAAGGCAGTCACGACATTGGGACCAAGGGCAATAACCAAGAGATGTTTTTTTAATAAATAATATTTTAATAATATATATTGTTTATCAGGGTCTTTTAATTTTCGTTTGTTATTATGGTCAGCATCAGTGTGAACTTGTGGATGAAATAGAGGTTGTGCACATGCACATGTCTATCCACAGATCAAAACAGTGGTCAGGGCACACTTTTCAGGGGCAGGACATGTCTTTCTATTTTTTCAGGCAGTGTGTATACTATAAAAACAGAGCATAAGGAGGAGGTGATGGTGGTGGAAACCAAGCCTTCATCATCACCACTTACTGCCAGGTAAAGAGCACTGTGTCATCTGCAGCTACAAAAATGCACTCGGTTCTTCCTCCTCATCAATAGGTAATCCTACCATTGTCCTGCATAGTGGCAGAGTGGACTCAGATTAATTATTTCAGTAAAGCTTTTGTCACTTGCTGCAGGAGCTTCAGTTACTTGCAACAATTATTTTTATCTAGGGTTGAGGAGGAGAGCAATGGGAGAATAGAGGGAGAGGACAACAGGCAGAGAGAACCAATTGGCAGCGGTGATATACCTGCAGCTACAGCTTACTACCAACCTAGCTCAAGTGATGAGGATGGTGGAAATTAGATTTCCTACCATACCTGGGAGCCGGAGATAGTGGAAGAGGAAAATGGAGGGGGGAGCACAACATCAGTAAGGAAGGAGGTTGTCCAGGGGCAGCTAGTGGGGGCAGTGTGGTGGTACTGCTCCACCCGTGCAGATCACTGGAATCTCCAGGTTTGCTCCCAATTGCTCAGTTGTGTGGTTAAATAGAGAAATAGAACATAAATGTCAAAAAGTATAAGCTTTCACTCTTTCATTACCAAAGGTCATTGATGCCTAGAAACCCAGGACAAATTTTGTAGCATCAGCATGTGTATGTTTACTTAACAATAACCCTATGATTAATACTCATACCTATATCACTTTACTATACATATGTTTTTAAGGATATACAGATAAAAAAAACCTCTGTTCTGTTTTTCTTGTAGGTTGCCAAATGAAAACAAAATGTTAACCAGAACATTTACAGGGTTATTCACTAAAGATGAAGAGTTTGGAGAAGACAGGAGAAGTGAACAATCTAGGACAACATAGATGAACTGGAAAGTGAGCTGAATTGGAATTTATTTTCCAAATCAACTATTTGGCCTAGATTGTTCACTTCTCCTGCCTTCTCCAAACTCTTTATCCTTTTGTGAATAGACCTGTTGATTTTTTTCAATTTTTTTTGTGAAACTGTATTTGACATTTGCAAATAGATAACACTGCAAATGAACACTGCAGCCTGAAAATGGCAGTGTTTATCTGCAGGCTGAAGGCTTTCATTTTTTTTAATGGAGCCTGCATGTGATTACTATATCAAAGCTGACGTAACATATAATACAGAGCCACTATGATTGGTTCCTGTTCTTTAGTGGAGACCCAGTTGACACTGATAGCCAGGATTAACAGCTGACTTTACATGGGACTTCACATGGGCGGCAAGGGTAGGTTAAACCATCTGCAAATGTATTGCCCCAGCCACCCACCACAATGGTAGCAGCAAAAAGTGTAGGTTGCAGTGCAGTACTGAAGTAGAAAAGTAAAAAACAAAACATCAGCATTATTGCCTCCTTAACAACAGGCAACTTCTGCTCCACTGCCCTCTGAAAGTGATCCACCGCAGATTGCTTTTAGAGGGTGGTGGAGACTGCATACTATAGGGTAGAATGTTTATGAATGTGTCCTTTGTTGGCTTTGTGAAGGGAATGGTAAAATACAGATTGTGAATGGGAACAGGATAAACAAAGTGTAAAACTGACTTAAAACCATTCAAGTTTTAATTTAAATCTGGACAAAAGCTTCTCTGCTTTTGCATGTATCATATTACTGTCAAACCTTGTTTTAAAGGGGTTAATTCATCTGAGGTCATTTACTTCAATCATACACTTATTTTAAAAGAAAATGGAGAATATATAAGCTAGACATGTAAGATTAATTTAATTTTGAAAATGAAATTTGGATGAATATCGCCATATTCAGATATTTGGAAGCATCCACATTTCCAAATGAAAGAAATAGCGAATCCAAACACTGAATTTGTATAAGTTTGGATTCGCTATTTCTTTCATTTGGAAATGTGGATGCTTCCAAATATCTAAATATGGAGATATTCGAAAAATCGGGTGCATCCAAATTCTTTTCTGAATGTCATTTGGAAAATAATGTTGTTAAACATTAAAATTTTCATTTGGAAACGTGGATGCTTCCAAATATCTGAATATGGCGATATTCGAAAAATCGGGTGCATCCAAATTTTTTTCTGAATGTCATTTGGAAAATAATGTTGTTAAACATTAAACTTTTTGTCAAAAAAACAATGTGAGTCCCCCCAATTCATACCAGACACTTTAGGTCTGGTATGAACTTCATGGGGGACCCCAACACCAAAAACACAAACAAATCTTGGGGTCCCCTCTAAAATTCCTTAGCAGACCTTTGATCCAAGCAGGAAGGGGGGGGGCAATCGTGCACCTCCCCTCCTGCACCACCCCAGACCACATGCCCTCAACATGGGGAGGAACCACTGGCAAAGCACCTTGTCCCCATGTTGATGAGGACAAGGGCCTCTTCCCCACAACCCTGTCCCAGTGGTTGTGGGGATATATGTGCAGGGGGCTTATCTGAATCTGTTTTAGTTTTTTGGGGCATCGGGGTCCCCCCCTAAAATTCCTACCAGACCTAAAGGGTCTGGTATGAATGGGGGGGGGGGCCCATGCTGCTCAAAAGAATTTGATAAACAAAAATTGCTTCATGTTCCTGTGGACTGTCAAAAACTGACATTTAGGGTGTGATTTACTAACCTAAACACACGCACGCACCAGGTGCGTGTGATTTTCAAACAGCAAAACGTATTTATCAACCAAAAAATCTCTAAAAGCATATTTCCACTAATGCCATATATGGAAAAATCATGCACATGATGCATATATAATGCTACTTCACAGTTTAGACAAAAATGGTTAGCTCATGCATTTACATTCCTGCATTCATCAACGCAAGAAACACAATATAGAGCTAATTTACACAACATCACCTTGCAATTCATGCTTGGCTTTGCACAACACACCTGCTGGGTGTGTACACATTACAAAGGTGTTTAGATTCCACCCATAGATCATGCTGGGAGGGAACACACTACAGAGGTGTATACATGTTCGTGGTGTGTTTATAAGGTTAGTAAATCAATCCCTTACTGTCACTTTTCTGCAACGAACATTCATTCATAATTATCATTTAGCTCATCTGGAATTAAAACAAAAGTTCGGAAAGTTCCTTAACCGAATAACAAAACAAATTTCAGACCCAAATTCCAAAAAACAAAAATATCTGAATTTTTTTGCCAGCATACAGGTTTAATATAAGCTTATGCTTTTTAATTTTATGTTGTGAATTTAATTTGTAATTTCTTAACTTTTGGAAACAAACATTCATTGGTTGATCAGAACACAGTAAAACCCAGAATGTTCTGTACTTAAGATATATAATATTCATACAAAAACATATGTGGAATTACAAACGCACTACATTGCACCCAACTTTCATTATTTCTTTTAAAGTAATTAATTTAAAGTATTCCCCTGTAATCACCTTTTAGAAGCAAGAAACACTACATAAACATTACAAAACATAAAAAAGTTGAGCTCTTAAATAATGGCTACAAATTCTGTACTTAGATGATAAAACATTTTACACATGACTGCTTGATATAATCATATCTTATCTCATTTTTATATCTATTATTTAAAAGAATCTGGAAACTTTCTTAACTCTAAAAAAGTAGCAATTAAAGGAGTGCTTGTCAGTCAAGGTAATATAATGCACCAAATCTAAAACAAAACTCTTCTAATTACAGAGAAAATAAGATATATGTCAGGAACGCAGACTACGTCTGCTGAGACCAGCCCGAGGACGGCCACAACATCCCCGTCTCGTTGCTAGGCAACGGGCGTACGCTCCGCAATGCTCCACCTCCCCCTAAGATGCCAATTCTATAAAAATAAAGTAGGTCACAATTGAAACTATTCCTCATAAGCAGACACATATGCAAAAAACAACCCCAAAAATGATTAGATCTTCTTATGGTTGCATTGTGGTTTATATTTCAGTGTAGGTGTCCAAAATTGGGTTATACCCCGATGGCTCTCATTTTATCAGGTGATGGACTTATGCTTAGCTGTATAGGTGGCCATACACTCTACAACCATCGCAAGACTTTAGTCTTGCGATGGTTGTACAGGGATTAAAAAAACGTACGATCTGCCTATCTTGGACAGGCAGATCACACTCTCGATCATCGCAAGCCCGCCCCCCTGAGGGGCGGGCTTCCGATGACCGCAATGCTGAACGGGCAGTGTGTGCGTGCGCACACCGGCCCGTTCGGCATTTGTCTTCCGAGCACCGTTCTAACCAGCCGAGAATCGTACGATTCCCGGCTGGTTTTCGAACATGCTGGTTCGACAGAAGACGTGCGACCGTACAGTAGAAACGGTCGCACGTCTCCGTTCACACTGCTCGATTATCGTACGAAAAACTGATCGCATACGATTATCGTACGATAATCGTGCAGTGTATGGGCACCTTAAAAGAGAGTTTGAAATCTCTGTCACCTTTTTAGAAATGTACACATTAGTAGAATCTTTGGTGTCAGTTTATTAAAGAGCTGGATAATGTACCCTTTACAAAGTGAATGTTAACTTTTGATCTGCAAGATTGGGTAACTGAAGTTAGCACAGTTTCAGCTTAAGAATGTGGTTAGGTTATTGAAATTGACATAGCTTTGGCTTACATTAAAGATGTGCTAACTAACTACAATGATCCAATCATAAGCAAGCAAAACATTATTTTCTATTTTCCCTTGCACGTGACTGAATTTTCATGTTGTACACAGCTTCCCCTTGCTCCACTATGCTAAATTAAGTAAATATTCACATTGCAAAATGAACATTTATTTTGCAACGTAAATATCCTCTATTCCTGCAGCAAATAAGCCCTAATGTGTGCAGGACATATTTATACCAGCAAAATGTACCTTTAATTCTTAAGGGCTTGTTCACACCAAGTGCGGAGCAGGTGCAGAGCAAAACAGTTACAGAATGCATCACAAATGCATGCAATGTATTCCAATGGTATTTTGGGCTCTAGTTCACACCAGAGCATTCAGTTCCAGAGCATGTGGAAAAACTGCAACATGCCCTGTTTTGTCTACTCTGGAATGCACCAAAGCGCATGCAAACACATCAAAAATGCAGCAAAACACACTGCACTGCATGTGCAGAAACTCATGCAGATCTGGTCCGCGTTTGGTGTGAACAAGCCCTAATGGATACATGTTAAGCAAAGCAGCAACAATAGGATTTTTGTACTTGCCGTAAAATGCTTTTTTTTTAGTCCATTGAGGATAACACGAATTCTTTGAATGCCTTAGATTTATAACAAACTATTACAAAAGGCATGAAATAAACACTGAGGAAGGGGACCTGTGTATGTCAATGAACTCCAAGAAAAGGATTTTATGGTAAGTATAAAAATCCTATTTTCTTTATTGTACATTGAGGGACACAGACATTCTTGGAATTCTTAGAATGTCCAAAAGCAGTCCAACAGAAGGGTGGGTAAGATCGCAAAAAAGGCTAACAGGCTCAAGAAAAGAAAACAGAAAACTGGGGACTGCTTGCAGTTTAAAGAGCCACATGAAAGACCTGTTTCCCAAAGCTGGCATCGGATTTGGCCTCAATATCCACCTGGTAAAACTTAAGAAATAAAAACAGAAGATCAGGAGGTAGACTTGCAAAAAATTTCATGATGGCTTAAAGAGCAGGAAGCCCTAACAGATGTAGTAGAGTATGCTTTTATGGATGATGTTCTGTCTGAGTCACCTAGAAATGGTGAACAGAGAAGCCAGTGTACTCTTACGGGGTCTATCCAGAATACAAAAGGAATAATTCTTCCTGAAGAAGCAGAGGTATTTGATGGAAGATGGTTGAGAGTAGAGAGGGAAATGTCTCTGATGGGTTTGCACAATGATCTTCAAGTGCAGAGAGAACCGGTTTCAGATCAAATAGAATCATAGGGGAATGATCAGCAGAAGTCACATGTGAGAATTTGAAAGTGCTGAGACCCAAACCCTGGTCTACATTAGCTGCAGGAAGGAGATAATTTTTCCCACAGAGCAACCTATAAGGTGGAAGCACAGAGACACATATCAAGTGAAGTATGCTTTTGATATCTAACAAGTGAAACAAATGCAAACACACTCATCAATTCATAACTAGCTTTAAAGTAAGGTGCACATGGAAAGGATTTACACACAGAAAAAGCAAAAAATTCCCAGCACATTCACCAGCCAGTCTGCAAAAAAATAAATAAATAACAAGTTACACTGTCAAACAGAGGTTTTAGTTGTACAACTTTTGCAAAATATGTGGGAGCCTCCATCTTGGAGCATATATAGCAAAGGCTGATTTGGGTTCAGGTTTGCCTGAAGGTAACCCAATCCTAAAGTCACAGGGACACACCAAAACCCCCACAAATCACAACAGCAGCGGAAGCCCACAGTGTTTCCCCACACCAAATCCAAAAAATGAAATAAATGGCAAATGCACTCATCAGGATTTTTTATTTTTGTTTGCAGGCTAGCTGGTGAGTGTGCTTGGAAATTTTTGCTTTTTTATTGTGTAAATCTCTTCCATGTGCACCTGACTTTAAAGCTAGTAATAAATTAATGAGTTGTGTTTGCCATTTGTTTCACTTGTTTGATTTGGTTGGGGAACACACTGGGTGCTTCAGCTACCGTCGGGATGTACAGGACTTCTGGTGTGTCCCTGTGCCTTGAAGGAGGATTGGGCTTACTCCTGGCAAACCTGCACCCAATTCATCCTATATTCATTTCTATATATACTCCAAGATGGAGGCTCTCATAGAATAAAGTTAGGACCACACTATACAAGGGGTCCTTGACAGTCAGTGTGAGTTCCACATATTTTAAAAGTTGTGCAACTAAAACCTCTATGTTTAACCCTAATAATTAAACTGTAATTTGTTTCTTTTTCTTTTTCTTGCCGGCTGGTTGCTAAGTGTGCTGGGAAATGTTTGCTTTTGTGCTTTTCATGTCTGACGACAAATTTTAAAAGAAGTAGCCTTTCTAGCTGTTAGCATAATAGAAAACATAAATTCAGATATACCCCTGACTTAACCCTCCCTCCACCCCCCCAAAGCATTAACAGTGACTGTAATGTAGGATGTCAAACCTGTCTTTGGATAAAAGATCCTGACAATCTGGAAAAACTCATGGAGTGCCTGCCAGAAGTCTTATGGAAATGACATACCACATCCACTTGGGCCAGTCCAGAGCAATAAGGATCACTGAAATGTCCCCTGTCTCAAGAAACAGATGAGGACGATGTGTCAGGAGATGAAAAGTATATATCAGGGTGTACTGATACCAAAGAGTCACTAGAGAATCCACTGATTCTGCTAGAAAATCCTTGTACCTGGAGAAAAACCTGTCCAGTTTATACCAGAAGGTACATATTCCCCCACCTGCAACACGGGAACATCTACAGGCATAGGGTCCACTCCCCCCGGGTTAAGGCACTTGTGGCTGAGAAAGTCTGCCTGCCAATTGTCTACCCCTGAGGGAGTGTGACATTTTGCCTAGTACAGGATCTGGACACCTGTGTTGAATACAGTGAAACTTTTGATTCCTACCTGATGGTTCATGTATGTCACTGCTGTGGCGCTGTCTGATTGAATCTAAATCAGATGATGCTCTAGCAGAATGGTCAAATGCGACAGTTAAATCACTCCAAGACCCAGGGTTCTGATTGGAAGATGAGACTCCGAAGACAACCAAATCCACTGCATCAACAGGGTGCCCAGGCATCCATTATAGGAATCTTTGAGAATGAAGAATGACTGAATTCCCCAAATTTAAAACTGGCTTGATAGCCAAAGACTGAAATTGGTCTTAATAGAGAGGGAACAGAGTCCACAATTAAAAATTAGTTCAAATAGGGATCCTGCACTGAACCCAAGAAGACCAGTGTGCCAGTCGGATTTAGCAGAATATGACTGACACACTAGTCACGGGAAGAGGACAGCAATGACCCATGGGTCAGAGGTAGTCCCCAGCGGAAAGCGGAACCAGACCATTAGGAGCCCCTTCACACAAGAGTAAAAACAATACTGCAGAAAGAAAGGTGGAAGAAAATCTCTTAATACCTCTGATTGATGGGGTAAACACGGTTATCATCTGCTCTAGGGCATGATGAAATACAGGGGAACAACTGCTCATGAGAATTCACAACATCAGTTGTACAATAACTAGTGAGTGGCTTTAATCTAAACTCCCCAAACAATATCTGACTATAGGAGAAGGCAGATAAAAATCTACAACAACCTCGGAATAGCCAGAAGAGGCTCTGTGAACGTTTGTGTGCAGCATCCATCAGGAGGCTGGAGGAAACACTATAGGCATAAATAGAAAAGGGGCTGCATGTCACACATCCACAAAACCTCTAGATGGAAGCACAGTTCTAAGCAGCATTATTTTTTTACAATAATACAAAGCTCTTCATGGAGGCCCTGAAACATAGAAAATCTGTCACAGCCCAGCCTCTGAATTAATAAAATGGCATAGCATTTATGACAAGCATACAAAATATGTATTGTAAATGTGATCTGAACCTTTGTGCTATGTCCCTTAAAGGAGAACTATGAGGTTAGAGCTTTTCCCCATAGTTCTCCGAAGGGTAACCTGAGGACACAAACTAGCGTCCTCCCGTCATCCGTCCCCCCCCCCCCCCCCGTCCGTTCCGCCAGTCAGCGCTGGAGGATCGGAGCGGGGAGGGGGGAATCCAATACCTCCTCTGCCACGGCTCTCTGCCGTGACAGGATTGAGAAGTGAGCGAACGCCGGTATGTGTTCGCTCACTTCCCAATCTACTGAGCCGACCTGTGACAGTTTCATTGACACAGGTCGGCTAGAACTATGAGGATGAGTGAAAAGCACTCACCTCATAGTTCTCCTTTAAGGAAGGAAGCAAGCAAAGGACAAAATGTCTCCAATGCCTGGCCACTGTACAACATTCACATCTACCGTAGATCCATTCTGAATGAAAACTGCATCATCAGGAGCCAGAAGAAGGGAGTATGAAATAAACAGTAACAATGGAGGACTCCTCCATGTGGCCAACTTGGTAATTACATAAAGTATCGGCAAGCGTACATATGTTTAAATCAATTTAGATTAATTGTTTTATGCTCATTATACACATTAATATTTAATGATACAAGTTGAGTTCTGCAGTTAATAAATATAATGAATATGGAAGCATGGATTCCACCACTGTTCAATGTAAAGAAGCTAAAGTACTCATCATGTTGAATTATATGGGTCCCCAACTGTTCAGTGTCAATACAATAATGCGAATATATTATTTTGTGCATGGAGTGGTGGGTATTTTGTCCATCCCTATCACCTTTCTATGCTAAATTTGTGCTGGTAATGTTCAATACAATTGTCCTGCTGCTGGCAAATCTTACACTATTGTATCATCTGTGGTCTTTAAATTACTACATGTACTATTTGTCTCTAGTACATTTTGGCCTATCATCCCTTATTAAAACTGCATTTGAAACAAGATTCACCAAACCTGGACAGATTTGCTCATTATTAATTCCCAGCAATAAAGCAAATTTCAGCAGTGAACAGAACATGTTATGCATGATTAAAGTGCAAGGGGGGAAACCAGTGTGGATCTAGAGTATTATGAAGAGAGAGCATGCGGTGTAGATCTATTCACTAGAGTGGAAGATATAAATTATGCTTGTAATTTATAAGATTTTATCTCATGATCCATTTTTCAGGGTTCCGAAACTAATTTGTTATAAACTCACAGAGTCTTGTATTTCTAGTTGATAACATATGAGTTTTTAGCCACCACCATATTTTTTTTAATCATGTAATTTTTATTGTATTTTTCAAGTTCAAATACATACTTTTCACTGACACAGAATATTTCCTTGATAAAGCAGCAATTACTAGACATGTAAATTTCGTTTCATTCTGAATGCCAATTCAGACACAATTTTGTGAAGTCAGACATTCGGATGCAGCCAAATGTCCTAACTCAAGTTAGACAGACTGCAAACGAATCCGAATGTGCTTTTAATAAAATTTTGGATGATCAGAATTTCATTCAAATAAAACTAAATTGCACACGTGACTGTTTTCTGACCAATCAGAAAACCCTGTCCTAAACTAAAATGAAATTCTGAAAGATCTGAATTGGAATAACAAAAGAATATGGCGTCCAGACCCGAAATCCGAAAAGAAAGAAAAATCCCAAACAAATTATTTGCTGGCTTATATGTCTAGTAATAACACAGTATAATCTTTCAAAACTGAATGAAGACTTCTCAAATGACCATGCTGGAGTAATTACAAATTACTCTGTGGTTGGATTCCTTTAGAATCACCAATATAGGATAGAAGAATGTACTAATGGATGGGATGGGGATGCACTGCGATACACCAAAACAGTAGGAACTGGTTTATCTTCTTAAGGACAAAGGCCTTTTTTTATTTTTTGCACCCATGTTATAATACCCATTTTAAAATCCCCAAACATTATATATTTTCTGAAAGCCAAGACCCTCTGGAATAAAATGGTAGCAGTAGCAAATTTGTATGTTGCACGACATTAGCACAACTTATTATCAAACCCAAACATTAGTGAAAAATTGACTTAAGTTAAATTTAGTGCCCCAAAACACGATATAAAACAATTTTTTTTGTAAAATATAAAAGATGAGGTTACAACGAGTAAATAGATACCCAACATGCCCAGGTTAAAAATTGTGTACGTCCGTGCAACTGCAACAGATTTCAGTACCCCAAAAAGTCCATAGACTATGCTTTAAAAGCCCCTACAGGTCATTAGTTTAGAGATACATGTAAATATTGGCCCTAGAATTATTGCTTTCACTCAAAAAGTGTACCACAATCGTCGTTATCCTATGTAGGTGCACCCAATGTGTCGTATTTACATGACGACACGTGTGCTCACGGTGGCGGGGGACTTTAAAAAATGTTTTATTATTATTTTTGCATTAAATGTATTCTAAATTATTTGTAAAACTTTTTTTAACTTTACTTTAATTGCTATCACATAGGGGGGCTTATAACCCCCATATGATAGCATATTGGCAGTGACAAGTGCTCATTAAGGTGATGGTGGGGGTCCAAAAGACCCCTAGTATCACCATTACACTCTAAATAAGCTATTGAAGTGCAGATTGCGCTTATTTCTGGGCTTCAGCATTGACAGCTATGGGATCGGAAGTGATGCAATACTCGTTGCTCCTGGCCCCATAGAATGGGGAGGAAATTGGAATTCACCAATTACACAACTGAACAGACTCCCGGCAGCTAAAAGCCGCCGGGAGTCTGTTTAACACCTGCAGACTTCATGATGGGATTATCCCGTCATGGGTCGTGAATGGGTTATGAAATAATCTGCCTATCTTAAAGTGGACCTTTACCCCCTGTCACTAAAAGTCATATCAGCATGTAGCTCTGTATGCTGATTTAAAATCATCTTACATTCATTAGTTAAACAAACTTGTTTTTCATTTACTTACAACTAGAGTTCATCTACTTCCTGGTCCACGTCTGGCACAAATTATGTAACGTTGCATCCTGGGAAGGTTACATCAGCAGTGCATTGCTGGGAAATCTCCTCTGTAACTTCATTAGATCTCAGGGAAAGACATTGTCCTCCCCTGAGATGATGTGCATGGTCACATGTCCTAGTCACATGTGCCAGAGTTCCAGAAAGTAAAGGTAAAGCTAATAACATGCCCCTAGTTAACATGGACACTCTCAGAAGACTGAGAAAGAAAAGAGAAATAAGGTATGCAAAGAATACAAAGCCTGCAATTATCCATACGTATCTGTTTGGAGATTGTCATTACTAAGCATTTCTAAAGGTGTCTCTTCGGCTGCCGGAGCCCTTCGTTTCAGTCAAATCGAAGGCCTGCTGTTCAGGCTATTCACAATAGTCCATACAGCAGCCAAAGGCGGCCGAGCAGCGCAGCCGAGCCGAAGGCATATGCTTAGGCTCGACTGAGCCAAAGTGACAGCCGAAGCGGGGAGAGCGGCCTACCGAAGGATGTGTTTGCCAAGGCTCGCTCCACCCAGTTGTAATGACAAATCAGCATCCCCAAATTACCTGGGGACACTGATCTCTCATTAAACAATAACAACAGGGTGGATCCGGCCGTGACATCATGGCCAGCTTCGCCCAGTTGTTATTTATTGGCCGGGACCTGCTAAAAGACTCTAGCAGGTGACGGCCAATAGGAAACAGTTTGGCAGAGCTAGCTGCACCGCTAGCTCCACCCAATTTTTTTCTTTTGCTGGCATCTATGCACAAGTATTTTTGATTTCTTTAAACTATTTTAATAATTTTTAAATTTTTCTGCATTTAAAAAAATGTAAACTTTTTAAATTTTTATTTTATTTATTTCACTTATTTTCTATTCTGCTCAGTACCTCAGAATAACTGAGCATTCGGCTATTCACTTACTGCCATTCGGCACCTATGAGAACAGGGGCGAACGGCAGCCGGTGAGCTGCCGGAGCTTCGGCTCAACCTATCCAGATGTTGGATCGGCTGAGTAGAACTCTTTCTGCAGTTCGGCTCAGCCGAACAGCATTCAGCACACTTCACTTCGGCTGGGTTATTCACTGGGCTGCCTTCGGCAGCTTTGTGAATAACCCCCTTATTTTTACTTTTTAAAATGTACTAGCTTTTCATTGACTTTACTGTAGAATTCAATAAAGAGTAACTGCAGCTGCACACGCACAGTGAATGGATTACATTTATTAATAAATACAATGATTTTATACCATAGCCACTTTGTTCTCTCACCCAATAAAACACATGGAGAACATGAATTGCCTGAGCAGGGGATGATTTTGTTTTTAAATATAAATGACTGAAATCAACCAAATGCTGGAACTGGTTCTGAAGAAACTGTTCTTCAGAAATTGAAATGGGGTAGGATCTCTTTTATAAGCTTAATGACAAGAAATATAGGTCAATTGCATCAAAAGCAGCTTTCTGAGATCCTAGAACATGTTCAAAAGTCTCTGTGTAATAATATGCAGGGTAGCAGATGGGATTTGGCTATGGTGCAAAGACTACAGATTAGTTGTTATGTATTTAATGCATATATAATTGGTAAATGAGGAGAGGATGTATAAATGAATCTTGATAATGGAAAATGCCAGACATTTCCTGCCACATTGCAAAAGATTTAGTTTACAAAGATATTTGATAAGAAGAATGATGAAAAAGAAATATGTCTTTATGCTGTCTTTTAGGGAAATAATTCTGAGATGTGGATTTTCTGCACCAAGGAACTTCCATTTCTAAGCAATTGAAAGCACAGAGTTAAAAAAAATCACCAGGACATATTATGTAAAGATAATTGCAAAATTCTCTGAATTTTGTGCCCAACAGTGAGTTATAATACATGTTTATTACCAATTGAGGCCATCTGATAAAAGACAAAGCCTTCCAACTGCTTAATGGTGGATACAAAGTTTATTGCCAAGTTGAAATGCGCAGCAGTTACCAGCTGCAAAGTTGGTTTCAAATGTTTAGCCCCATGTGTGAGACAGGAGCTGATTAGTGCTGTGATAAAAGATGCAAATACATTAAAAGCGCACATTAAAATGCTGCCTAATAGTTTCAATTTTGCATGCTAAAACACAGAGTCGCTTGCCCAACTGATAACATTGAACAAATGGGCGCAAACATTTTTTGTTTATAAGACATTTAAACTGCACTGATCTATTAACTAGAGGAAATGTAAACGTTTGTATCAGGTTGTTTTACGGTCAAATAACATTAAACAATAAATCAGTCTAAAATTCAAAAACTTACCTCTGGAGGAATTCCAATAGGTTTAAAATAAACCTGGCCTAACCCCTCAAATCAATCCTCCAAACTCAACTTTCAAGCTATATTGGGCAGCCAACGGAGAACTTCCAATATAGCTCAATCTACTGCCAATCCATTGGCATTTAACCTGCTGCCTTTTTTTTCTTGAAATATTTAAAAAATACATATTATTTCCCACTAATGATACCAGACCAGAAGCCACATGTGCAGGTTGCATCCCCATGGGTTGTATGTGCAAGCCTCTTGTTAAAAAGACCCTGTCAGCGGAGAAGAAGCACCATACTTAACTTTTCCAAGTGGTCTGTGCCTTCAAACACTGTCCCCCTAGCCAATGCAGATGTTTTACTGATCAGATTGGTTAAATGCCTGCTCTCCCTGCTGCACACAATGGTTTCTCCTGCCATACACCCTGTAGTAAAGTATGAACTGGTGGTAGAATCCACTGTTTGCTGTGGAAAAAGCTGGTGATTACACACTCAAAACTCTGAAATACCTTCAGTGGCTGCAATGGTGGCATTTCAAGGCATTGGTTGTCAGAAAGGTATGCATAGTGCCTCTTGTGTTTAAAGAGCAATTTTTTTTAGTGATGAGCCGAACACGCTCAGTTTAGTTCAAATTCAAACGTTCGAACATGGGAAAAGTTCCAATTTGAACTCAATGCAAGGCTATGGGGATAGTACTTTGGAAATCAAATGTCCCCATTTTGAAGCCTTATATGCAATTTATTGGCCATAAAAAGTGTATGGGGATTCAGGTACTGCCCTGGGTGACATGAATCAATGAAAAAAAACTTTTAAAAAATAAATTTTTTAAAGGAGCAGTGATTTTAACATCACATAAAGGGTAACAATCAAAATGAAAAATTCCTTTAAATATCATGCCTGGGGAGTCCACTTAAATTGCCTGTAAAGGTGTGCATCTGTACAATATATAGAACCTGCTGCAGCAAAACTGACATTTCTAAAGAAAAAAAATGATTTTTTTTAAAGCGTGTGTTTCCCCCTCCCAAACAATACCAGACCCTTTAGGTCTGGTAGGAATGTTAGGAGGGACCCCATTTAAAAAAAGCATGGGGTTCCCCCCCAAAAGCCATACCAGACCCTTAAGGTCTTGGTAGGAATTTTAGGAGGGACCCGATCTAAAAAAAACAACAAAAATAGTGTGCGTGGGGTTCCCCCTCAAAGTCATACCAGGCCCTTGAGGTCTGGTAGGAATTTTGAGGAACCCCACCCCCAAAAATGGGGAAAAAAATTCCCAACCAGACCCTTGATCCGAGCACAGGCCTGGCAGGGTAGGAAAGGGTGGGGGGACGAGGGAGCGCCCCCCCTTCTGCAATATCAGGCCACATGCCGTCGGCACTGGGATGGGTGCTTTCCCCTGTGCCGATGGGGACAAGGGCCTCTTCCCCACAAGCCCTGGGGCGTTGGTTGTGGGGGTGCGGGCAGGGGGCTTATTCACCCCCCTCCATTCACGAAAGGGTTCAATAAAAGTTTTAAAAACTTTTGAAAAAGTCCTTTATTTGAAAAAAACTAAAGACATGTTTTAAAGTCTTTTATTTTTAAAAAAATGGATCCACCGATGTAATCCAGTGTCAATCACAACGTCCAGCGTTGTCCACGACGATGACAACTTGATGAAATAAAAAATAAAACAATAAAAAATAAATTAAAATAATAATAAAAAAAGATGGCCATCGTCCTGTTGCTGCGATGGACACCTGCCGCAGAATGGCATTTTGACAGATGCTAACAGGCGACAGCTAGCTCCACCCAACTGTTTACAGTTGTAACATGTGAGCCATGATTGGGCAGAGTTATCATGACTGTGTCCCATCATGGCTCTCACAGTTCACTGTGCCCTGATTGGGCAAAGTCTTGACCTGACCTGTGGTCAGGTGCAAGGCTTTAGCCAATCAGGGATCACAAGGCACAGTGCTTTGTGTGAGACACTTGGCGGGTGAATAGCTGTGAATGCCCTGAATACCCTGAATGTCCTGTGTTTGCTATCCGATGTCGAGTCCGATGTTCAAACATCGAGCCCATCACTAGTCTTTTTGTAAATTACTCTATGGTGATAAAGTCACTTTAACCCCTTCATGATGGGAAACGTACACTGTACGTCCCTCCAAAAAGTGCCTATATGACTGGTCATGTACACTGTACGTGAACAGTTATTTGAGGCTCGTTAATGCTGGTAACCACTGATTTTCAGCGGTTACCATTCATTAATGAATGCCTCAATATTGAGGCATTCATTAATGAAATAGTTAAGCTTTTGTAAAAGCTTCTTTCTTTCATTAATGAAACAATGAAGCCGTTACATACAAATACCGGATCGCTAAATAGCGATCCAGTATTTGACAGCTAAAGATAGCAGAGAGGTAGCAGAGTGAGTCACCTCTCCGCTATTCGTTTTGACAGCTCCATAAACTGGCCCGATGTCTATGAAGCTGTGTGATACATTTCAGGCACAGGAATATTACAATGTATCTCTGTGCCTGAAATGTATCACTTCTGATCGTCGGCACGATCAGAAACCTTTAGTGACATCTGATTCTGACTACAAAATTAGGAAAATAAAAATTATATATAAATATATTTTGTATACTATAATTATTATTTAAAAAATCCAAAAAAAAATAATTATCAAAACTTGTGAAAGAAGTGAGGCGGTAGGTACACATGTTTGATATAATTATATAGCCCTATCTGTCCTCTAAAATACAATATATAATATGTGTGGGTACATTTAGTAAGAAAGTATATTACTGCCATGGAAGAATCACACAGCAAAAATCTAAAAAGTGTGTCAGTCATTTACTAACAGAAACTGAAAACAAGCTCAGCCATGAAGGGGTTAAGATTATATCAATCTGTATGCCCTTCTTGACTTATTGAGTGCTTAATGGTAAGGCCTAAACATGGAGTTCCCTATTATATCAACTGCATGGTATTGACAGTTGCCAAGGTATTTTGCAACCATACCAGCAGATGGTGCATGAATATGAAAATGCTACCCATGATGGGTAGGTAAGCTGCTTCTCCTTTTTGTGAACTGGTAAAAGGCTCTCTTGAATACCATTCCTTTTCCCATTAGTGCATCAAATCTTAAAAGAGGACAAACACACACTTTTCATACTGTCAATAATTACTTCCGTTGTATACTTTGTTTACTTTTTTTAGTGTAATCGAAAAGGTTCCTATTAAATGAAAGAAGCAACTAACCAATCCTACAATAATTGAATCATAAGAATCTATCATGACCTCAATATCCATTTGAACCTCAGAAAGATACTTTACTAATAATCACTGAGCTTAAAATCTGTCATAGAAAGATGGGATGATTTTTCTCCAAAAGCTAACCATTTACAGGGTTTTAGAAAAGAAAAAAAAGCAAGAAGACCTCTATTGGTTGTGACATGCCTACAAAAGTGGCATGAGTTCAGCATGTCCTTTGTCATGTGTTGAAACTTATAAAACAAATCTCACAAAAATATATTAGTTCTTACTTATATTGCTTAATTAAAATGTAACATTTATTTTCTTTTTGTGAAAAAGACACCACTCACATTCGTATGCATCAGTCCCATCCAAAATGACAGGTGCTGGCTGACAGAGGCACGCCACGGCCATCACCAGTAATCCAATGTGTGTGAAGTCACACTCAACAGCCAGGACCTCGATGTAAATACATTTCTATGATTAAGTCTTTTTGGTGACATATGTCAGAGTCTGTGGATCTTGTCATGCTTGTAACATTGTAGATTTCTGGGAATAAACCTTTTTACGTTGAGGGTTGGCTTCACATTGGAGTTATTTGTATAAGTTTTATTATCTTCCTTTTTTTCATTGTTTAATTTTTTTAAGTCTAATTTTTGGATTAGCAGACAATTAAATACTAATAAAGACTAAGGCTAACAAACAAAACAAAATAGTATATATATATATATATATATATATATATATGTGTGTGTGCATGTGTGTGTGTGTGTGGGTGTCAGTGTGTGCGTGTGTGTGGGTGTGTATGTGTATTTAGGAGCTAATATTGTAAGTGGATAAATATATGAACACCTAATAAGTGGAATAAAGATTGTACAGACTAGTACAGTAAGTTGATGGGATGGCTGGAGAAACAGGATGTTACATGAGGGAAATCTCTCAATCACTAAAGAGATGCTTGTGGACTGATTAATGGCAAAAAAAGGCAAAACACACAACAGATGGAATCTGCTTTGAGTAATGAACATGCACATTCATTTTAAAACACTTGAATCATTTTTTATGATTCAATTGTGACTTATGTTCTTTTTTAGATTCGTAATTACGAGGAACAACAGATGGTAAAATCTTTGTAATCCATCGATTAAACTACCCTATTTAAAAGGAAAAATAAAACTTCTTGAGGCTTAAAGTGAAGAGTT
Organism: Nanorana parkeri; assembly: GCF_000935625.1. Classification (NCBI taxonomy): domain Eukaryota; kingdom Metazoa; phylum Chordata; class Amphibia; order Anura; family Dicroglossidae; genus Nanorana; species Nanorana parkeri. The sequence continues at coordinate 8,094 of NW_017308564.1, read as the reverse complement.
TTATTTTAGCCATCACCATTACAATTTGTTGCCCATTTTCTTGGATATTGATGTACAAGATGAAACAAAGCAACTAAATGAGTGTTTAAAGAGATTTAAATACAAAAATGGAGACCCCCTCCCGGGACCACAAGGTTACTTAGCTTTTTCTACATCCTGTAAACGAAGACCTAAAAATGCGACCCACTAGAATTTATGCCATTTGCTATTCATTTAGATACAATTGCACACAAGTGCTATTATCACCGTGAAGGCAGACTTTGTATTGAATACAGGAATGCTGTGAATGGTGGGTAGTAATCCATGTGGCAATTACCTATGGATTTTCCTTTATAACAAAAAATCCTTAAATATAAATGCCATTTTTTCTTGCTTTAGCCTGCTAAACAGTTACAGCTGGCATAGAAATATAAATGTTTCTAAAAGTAAAAGGTCATTCCAAATGTGGTCCATTCTATGCTTGTCCCTTTTAAATATGACGTGCATTCAAATGATTACTTTTTGTGCAGAAGCAAACTGTGCTTTCTTCAACTGGGCAAAATTGGACAGATAAAGATTTAACATAGGGTGGAACACTAGGATGTGTTTAACATGACGTCATCCTCTTAGTACTGAAATATTAATGTTTAGCTGAAATAGCCTTTATTACCAACAGCATAATCATAATGAATGTTACTGCTTCTTAAAGATAACAATTGCATATCCGTGTGGATTAACTTTACTTGCTTTAATGAGGCATTATAATAATTGTATACTTTCCAAGAGAAAACAGATCTGTCACAAGCTACTATCTGCAGTGTAAACTTTGTGAAATAGTTGATCAGATCAATATACTTTATATTGGATTTTTAATCTGTTAAGGTTTAACGTGAAATCACATAACCACATTAGAAATGATAAAGCATGCATGTGATTTTACCTAATAATTGAATTAAGTTTTTTCACACCAAACATTTTGAAGAAAAAGGTAACTTGTCTGTAATCTGACAGAGCAGGATAACACAAATGCACCAATTTTATGAAGGTGGACAAAATAATATTAGGAATTTGAAGATACAACAGCTATGTATTTATAAAATATTGCTAAGTATGCAAACTCCTTACTTAGCATCCAAGCATCCATACAAATGTTAGCTGTACATTGATCATGATTACATCCAAGTTTACAGAAGAGTACTGCATGTAAAAAAAATTAGTAACTTATATGAAAGTTGCAACTCAACACAACTCTGGCCGAAAGGGTTGGGGCTGTGCACATGCGTACGAGCTTGTTGGCATTCTTGCATCAACATTGAGCTTGCCAATGTTACACTAGCTAAAACACATGTTAAATTTCCCTAGTTACACCAATTTAAAAGTTAAAAATCTATAGGGGCTTTTACATCTGCATGCTGTTAATTAATGCCTTACATTAGTATTGGCAGCAATACTTTATAATTAGTGATCTGGAAGACCCATTAAACTAGCTTGGTGCGGCTAGCAATGGCAGGATCCTTAATTATGGTATTTGTTCATTTTTAAAGTAACATTATGTATATTACGGATGCGTCGATACCGATACCAGTATCCATATTGGTGCTGATACTGGGCATTTTCGTGAGTACTTGTACTCGTGGAAATGCCCCGATACAAAGTGTAATATCCCAGGCAGAGCATTCATCTTTATCACATGTATTCTCCCAAACCAAGATGTTGGGAATGTTGACCACCTATCTAAATCTTGTGTAATCTTCTGTAAAAGGCAGGGAGGGAGGAAGTCCTCCTGACAAAGTGTTCGTATAGCAGGGATCAGCTCTCTCCCTAAATCAGTGATAGATATTGTCCCCCATTTTAAATCAAAGTTTTTTTGCAGCTGAGTCACAAATGTGGGTGGCATGCTAATGTTTAGGGACTGAGATTTACTATTGTTGACATTGTGGCCACACCTCTGCAATAATTTAAACAAATTGGGTATTGTAGTATGAGGTGCTGTAATAAACATTAAGATATTGTCCACAAAAAGTGCACATTAATGTTTTGTTGAACCACATTTAACTTCTTTGATGCCTGGAGTAGATCATATGGCCATCACCAGGGGTTCTATTGCCAACATGAAAAGTAATGGTGATAACAGGCATCTTTGATGAGTGTCTGTACATCCACATTGGGTGATTTATAACCTTTAAGGAAGATTTGGACAGTGGGTTTGTCATATAGTGCCTAAAGAATTTGGTGAGATCCAAATCCCAGGGTTTCTAGAATGCAAAACATATAATCATATGAAAGACTATCAAGTCTAAAGATAGGAAAATTGCTTCCCTATCAGTGCTGAAATCCCAGTTCAGACAACTGAGCTGAACTTCTACAGGTTTGATTTGGTGCTTGCCTATTACGAATGAAACCTGCTTGATAAAGGTGAATATATTGAGCTAAGAAAGAATTCAGTCTGAGAGCCAGTGGTTTTGTCAAGATTTTAAGATCACATAATTAATCAGATGGGACTATATTTTCTCACATCTGTAGTGTATTTGCCTGGTTTAGGCATGGCATTTAAGAAATCTATCTTTTCCATGTATGGAAGAGAGTTACCTATTCTCAAAATGGTAAATGGGGTGGTGAGCTGTGGGATTAGAGGTTCTGAATTTTTTTATAATAATCACTTGGTCCTCTTGACCAGCAGATTTATTGAGTTTCAGTGTTTTTTATTTATTCCTTCTACTGAGTGAAAACTACCTTTCTATCATTTCCATATGTTGCATATGTAAGGTATGGATATTAAAAAATGATCTACCTCCCTTCGGTCTCGATATCGTTACACAGAGTTAAAGAGATTACCCGTATGGACCGTCTGATTCATTCCAGACAAGACTGCATGGAAATATATAATAAAACTTGGTTTTACTGGCATTTATTCCTCTTCTTGGATGAGGGCAAGACTCTTTTTTTCAGCTTCTAAAGAGGCCGCGAGAACATAAGATGGGTGAGAAAATGCTTTTCTTTCCTCGCATTTTATGATATTGGAGTATCTTAAATCACAATAGTGTCCTATTTTTCCTCTTTCTTCACTTAACTACCCCCTCCCTCTCTCTTCTCCCCACTCCTGCTTATGTCTACTTTCTTCTTTCTTTCTTTCCTTCTTTCTCACTTTGTTCTTAGACTCTATACACAGCTTATTTTTGTATTTCATTGATAAGTTCTAATATTTGTAAACACAGTTGATGATTTGTGCCTTATCAGGAAGAATACGTTTTTTGCATGTTTGCTTTGTCAATTGTTGATAATGTACATTGTATAGATACCGTACTATTCTTTCTTCTGTCAGTGAATACTTAAATAAATAATTTGAAAAAAATAAAAATTATCTACCTAATTTGTAGCGATGGCCTGGAATTGTACTTATAGCTTACTATAATAATCATGGAATTCTTGTAAGACCCGTTTTGGGTTTTGCAAAAGACTGCCGTTTAACAAAAGACTGCCTTTTAGTTGGAGTTTGGGGAAAGCTGATAGATGTGGTGTGTGGTTAAAGTGACATTAAACCTTCAGATTTTTTAACATAAAACAATACTGTAATGTGTGCCTTACTGTAATCCATGGTTGTTTCCCTTCTCTTTGCTGCTCTTCCTTTTAAATCCGTATCTCTTCTCATGCTGGGCAGAACTTTTGTTTTGCAGCAGACTGCCGTGTCTCTGAAATGGATACATGGTGTCTCTGTGAAGGTTCACAACCTGAGCCAGCACTACAGGTAGAGGCACTCAGCTGCAAACGGAAGTTCTCCCCCAGCATGAGAAGAGATACGGATTTAAAAGGAAGAGCAGCAAAGAAAAGGGAAACTACCATGGATTACAGTGAGGCTCACATTACAGTATTGGTTTATGTTAAAAAATCTGAGGGTTTAATGTCACTTTAAGTATCTTTTCCAACAGAGGTAGGTAGTTGACACAAAAAATGCTGCTCCTCCTCATTTTTAATATACAATCTACAGTATATATACACCTATATATAAACCCATTGATTACATTTGTTAATATCTATGTCAATACAATAGTTAATGTCAGGGGCTGGGTGACACCCGGAGCAGTAACCGAGTGTCACCCTGCCGAGACGGCACTGCGCATGCGCGTGACGTCACCACACGCGTGCGCGATGTCGTCATTGTGCACGCGCGGCAGTATTCTGATACCTGCCGGCGGCCATCTTGATGATGAACGCCGGCAGAGAGAGGAGGGGACAGTCACCCGGCGGGATTTGGTATGGCGCCGGGTCCCCTCCTCTCTCCTGATACTGTCGGGCGTCCGGTCCATGACCGAGCGCCCGACTTTTCAGAGGGGGGGGACACCAAAATGACTGTGAGTCATTTTGGTGTCACCCCTCCAATCGTGTCACCCGGGTGCGGGCCGCACCCCCCGCACCCCCGTTGTGACACTACTGGTTAATGTTTGTAGTTTAAGAAAGAATAAAGAAACCTTGGAACACCTGACTGTTTGCCACTCTGAATGTCTGTTATCAATATCTGCCCTCACTTTCTGTTCTGCTGACAAGCTGTCAAGAAACTGTAGGTTAACATGAGACACAGAAACAAGCACTGAAAATGTAAACAGAACAATTGAACGATGCTTTTCTTCTTTCCCTAATATTATAAGGAATCCCATTGGTATTTAATTCTGTGTTTAATGTTGGAGAGTTCACCTCACTTTTTGTCAGTTACAATGTCATTACTAATACTAGGACAGGATTTAATGTGACATTTCTTTAACGGAGCAGTTCAAAACAGAGCGTGGTTGATTACTTACAAACAATACTGTACATTCTGAACTAAGACTTATCAGTTTGGATGGACAAACACTTTGAAGCCATACTCTGGGCAAAATTATAATTTACAGACTGCACTGGGTGTGTAAATTATCCTTAAAGAGTAATTCCCATTTCCTAGGTGAATTTGGGAAAATAAATTACTGCCACAAATATGACCCCTCTCCCCCCACTGCTGCTCTTACCTTTAACTGAATGCACCTTCACCTCTACAGCTGCCAGTGTACTGTCTGTACTCAGTGCACAGGAGCACAGCCCTGCACTCGGGTTTTCAAATTCTGTTCACAAATGGCCATCTGACCGTGCTGACAAGTGAAAAGAGTTTCTTAGCAAAAAGCACTTCTTATTGGTCAGTGTGGTCAGGTGACCACACTGACCAATAAGTGCTTGCCATTTGCGAGTGAAATTTGAAATACCAAGCCCAGGTCTGCAATCCTGAAAGCATAGACAGGGCTTCTGGCCTTTCCCTAGTAGAGTTTATAACAATGTTGTGTTTATTTGTGTCTGTATTGGTGTTGAAAATTGTCTGTCATCTTCTACATTACATTTTCAAAAACAGCTACCAGTGTACTGTACCATCATGCTGCCAGTGTACTGTACCATCATGACACTGCCAGGAACATGTTCTCAGATATCAATTCAGTACTGTACTGACACCCACAATAAACATTTCCACATATTTTATAAAGTTAGTACCATATTGATGCCCCCATAAACATGTCCACAGAGTATTATATACAGTACAATCTGTACCATGCTGACACCTCCATAAAAATGTATTAATATAAAAATAAGCACTGTGCTGCCCTATATAAGCATATCAAGTCATATAAAATCAGTGCCATATTGACACTGCCAGAATCTTGTCCACAGATATACAATCAGTACTGTACTGACATCATGTAAAACAGTGCTACAAAAGGATGTATATTAACCACCCATACCAGATTGCACATATGTCACGAAAAGCTACATGACTTACATGTTTGAAGACTGTGTCACTAAAGTTCTTAACAGGACTCTTCTCATACTCTAGCTCCTCTGATCTCTCTAGACTCTCCCCTTTTGCATCAGGTACTTGGCAGGCACTCTGATTGGCACTTGGCATCTCAGTCTCAATCTGGTGGGCAGACTTATGTGGTGTTGATGTGTCAACAAATGGAGGTACTACTCCGGAACTGTTAGTGTCAGAAACATGTCCACCGATATTATGCAATCCGTTCTTTTCTGACACTACCACAAACATGTCCACAGATATAAAATAAACATTGTACTGACACCGCTATAAAAATGTCCAGAGATATAAAATTGTTACCTTACTGACACTGCCAAAAAGCATGTCCACAGATAGGAGTTTAATTGTATGCTCAAACCCATCTAGCCAAGGAAGGGAAGAACCATAAACAAAACCGAATTGGCTTGATAAAATCATCTTCCATGGCAGCCAAATTCATATGTCAATTCAAGGCATATGGTCAATGAGACTCACAATGGTGACAGGCAGAGTAACTTAGTCCAACAGGCAGCCCAGACTACTGATGGGTGGAGGGCTTATCTAAGGTAACAATGAAAGCAGGCAGGTCATAGATCAATGCTCTCCTACCTTCTAGAGGAAACAGGCAGGTACACTACCTGACATTGAAGATTGTACTTACCACTGTCTCTTGCTTCCCTACTCATGTACTGTGGAATGCAGGGTTATCTGACACTTTAATAATACTGTACCAGTCTCAGGCACCATGACAACATAGTTATCCTGAGCAATGTTCAGGTGAGGTGTGGACTGCTCAGATGCAGAGGAAAAGGAGGGGAGGTCATCTGCAGAGTGTGCAGTGGGGCTGCCTGCTTGCCATCAGTGGGTGGGACTTAAGCTGGAGTAGAGTGATGTCAGATCATCTTGCTCCTTCTCCTCCTGCCCACTGAGGCCGATGTTTTCCAGACTTCATCTGTGCTGCCTAGTGTCACTAAGTAACACTTTGTAAACAAAACGGACAAAAAAATGATGACCTTGCTGGCATCTCCTAAAAATTGTGCTACCTGCTGTGGCTATAATACATGTATTATAGATATGTATTTAATATATTTTCTTTTTAAAATTTGCCCTGGCAGTACTTTAACTGTACCTTTTTAATATGTTTAAACACAATTTAATATAAATTCTACAAGCCAGTGTCCGGACTAAGTTTCAAACATTTAACAGACTGCAAATTGATTTCCTATGTTTATATTCAGGTTAAGCTGTAGGGATGATAACTGTTTAAAAGGCTATGTGGAGCAGGTTGAAATTGGTCTGTTGACAAATGAGAATCTCCATCTTAGGTTGAAATTGGCCTGGTGACAAATGAGAATCTCCATCTTAAGGATCTGGCTTTCACAGAGCTTTTCTTTGCAGCACATGTTTATACAGGACACCTGATTGGCCCCAAGTACTTTATTATTTCCCTGATTTTTGATGATTTTTATTTTGCAGATTTTGTATTTATATTTTTCCAACCATTAATATGTAATTTTTATTTTTAATTTATAGTCATTTTGTTTGTTAATTTTTTTCAGTGTCACATTAAAAAAAGTGTGAAACTGAAAAGAAAGCATTTATTCCATCCATAAATAACTTTGCTATGCTTGGTACCAGAATCATAATCAAAATTTGCATAGCTTATTCGTTCAGCAAAATATGCATGTCCTGAGTGAGTTAACCTAAGATGTTAATAGGGTTGCACAGATACCAAGTACAGTACTCGGTACAAGTACGAGTACATGTACCGATACTTTTGAGCTCCAGGACTAGACTAGAGAAAAATTCAAAAATTAGGAGGCAGCTGTCATTTGTAAGGAGCACACGGAGCTCCTGGGATTAGTACATCTCTGTTTTAATGTATGATTTTATTTTTATAAATATAAATAAAGGGATGCACAGATACCAGTTTTGCGAGTACGAGTACTGGTACTTGCCGAGTACTTACAAGTACGAGTACTGATACATTTTTGTTTATTGTCATGTGACAGTTTTTCTAAAACAATACAGACTAATGATTTCAGGACAGTGGTGGAGTGCCAGAGCCAGGTCCCACTGCAACCGCTGCAACCCTGGTAGTTCTCATGAAAATGCCAAGTATCTGCACTGGTATTCGAAAAGTATCTGTGCATCCCTAGATGTTAAGATGTAAGAATGAATACAAAAGCGAGGATGGTAGTTGGGGGGTGTGGCTAGGGTGCGGATGTGAGTGGGCGTGCACGCGTGGACCCGGCATGGTGTGAGAGCATGTGCCTGGAATGTCCTCTGCTCTGATGTGGACTTGATGA